>NW_027675333.1:1762500-1815000 GCF_965601325.2 Salmo salar
ATACTGGTAACTAGCCGGGTAACAAGACTCACCTTTTACATTACCACAACCACCGCCTTGTTCATTCTGGATACAGAGTGTATATGTTCCTCTCCCACCTGTTCACCGACCAGGATCAATAATTCCTCCACACCATTCTCCACAACGCACCTGAAGAGACAGCGTTTCTTCTCCACTCGGTTGAGGACATCAAACTACCCTACTCCCTCCTCAACTCTAACCGATAAACAGCGGAAACCGATAAACAAACCCTCCACCATGACAAAATACATTTGGAAAATAGGCAAAAGAATAGCTGCACTCTTTACGAACGACAAAACCTCACGTTACCAACTTCTTCTTCTTCTATGGTATAATGGCGGTCCTCAAACCAACGTTAAAGGAGCATGGCGCCTCCTACTGTGCTGGAGTGTTCAATCACGGTTTACACCATTTCTAAATCCTCCTACCTAACTCAGTACTTCTGAGAAAATAAAAAAGATCCTTACTAACTTCTAATAGACCCTCCCCCATCCCCCAAATCCCTTCCAACCCCCCATCCAACCCCATCCAACCTCAATGACCCTACACTTCAATCTTTCCCTCTCTTCAACATCCTTACAACAATATAACAACACATGCTCCACCATTTCATTGACAATACCCTCCAGACACAAACCATTCACATGCTGCCAACCAGATGGAAGGACCAGTTCAATGTACAATGTCCTAAACACAATCGAGTAAACACCACCTCTTCCTTCCTAATCTGACCTTTGAACCTTGGTCCACCGACCTTTCTTTGGAGGGCATATAAATGCCGTCCCTTGTGCTCAGAGTCCCATCTCTTCTGCCACACATCTATCAAAATGTCTCTGATCTCACATTTGTCCTCACCTCTACCCAGTGGAACATTAATATATATTATATCTTGTTTTAAAGTTATTTTAGCTAATTAGTCTACAATTTCATTCCATTCCACACCTGAATGTGCTGGGACCCAGCAGAATCTCACTACTAGACCCATTCTCTCAATTCTCCATAATAACATTAATACCTCCAATAGTAGGTCACTCCTAATAGATTTACCAGATGATAAACTATTCAATACAGACAGAGAATCTGAGGATACTATAATTCTAACAGGCTGTTCGTCCTCCACCCACTGGAGGACAACTATTATCACCAACAGTTCAACTGAGTACACTGACAGTTCATCTGTTAGTCTTCTACATATCTGCACATCACATTCAGGAAGGTAAACACCTGCTCCTGTGGGCCCACTATCTGGGCCCTTGGATCCATCTGTGAAAAGAGGTAAAAAAAAAGCATAACAACTTCTACCAATGTAATTGTCAACCAGTTTCCCTTTATCACTGACTTCTGACCCAATCTTTCCTTTTGTCTACCAAGGTTAGATCAACAACAGGATCTGGGAGTAACCATGGAGGAACATCCCCTATCACCACAGAAAGGGCCAACCTCCAACTCCCTGAAACTACTCTCATCAGCAAGCTTTCCAACTGTCCAACCAAAACCACTGCCTTGTCTACTAGTATATTCCCAACAGTCATCTAGAACAGTAGCAGTGGGATGCTCAACCTCACAGCCTTTCAACCCAATAAGCTAATGACAATTTATTACGTCGTATATCCAAAGGCATCTCACCTGCCTCAACTGGACTATAATATAAATACATGATATTATGGGATACAAAATGGGAAAAGGGGAAATTATGATAATACTAAAAAACACCCTTCTAACTAACCCTACACTCATTAAAACCCACTACCCCATTCCACTACTTTGACCCTATCTGCTCCTGCACCAGGCCAACTAACCCTACACTCATTAAAACCCACTACTCCATTCCACTACTTTGACCCTATCTGCTCCTGTAACCAGGCCAACGGCCTGGGAGGACGGGACACCACCACTCAACACACCCTGGAACTCTTCTGAAGTCAAATCTAGTATGACCAAATACTTCTCTGCAGCTGCCACCAAAACATATTTTTTTTCAGTGATTTACATTCCATTTCTGCGGTACAGTTGATAACCATTTGCTATGAACACTAAGAAGCCAACCTTACTGAAGCATATATCACTGGTTGGCCCATCCCTCTGTGCTGTCACAGATCTACTACTCACAGGGATCCTCTCAGGATCCCTCAGCCTTGACCCATCCTCCTCTACTTTCTTCACTGCCTCAGCAGTGACAACCTGTTCCCAACAGTGGGGTCAGTGGGATTGGATAGGAGCCCCTCTCCTCTCTCTCTCTCTCTCTCTCTCTGACTGGAGGAGACAGGTGAAATGGTGTGTCTCCTCTGGTCAACAATACTCACCTTGAGAGACTCCACAGCCTGTTGGAGCTCCTTCAGCTCCTTCTCTCTCTCCTGGAATCTCTGCTGGACCTTCTGCTGACTCATCCCCAGCTGCCTCTGTGGAGAATCACTCTTCAATGAGCTATCAAGCTTTATTAGTCCAGTAGATCAATAGTATAGTAATGTGACATAGGGCCCATAGAGAGGAAGGTCTAAAAAATGGATGGTCCATTTACTAAATGATATTTATTTGTTGCTATGTGAATGATTATAGTTTTTATGGTAGGACTACATGTATCAATGGGTTGAGACTGAACTTTGGACTCATAAAAGGGCATTCAGAATGATAATAGTGTTTGACATTATAAAATGGTGATACATCTGGAGAATCTGGGTTGACATATCTATATACTCAAGGTTTGTGTTCATATTTGTTCTGCTGAGGATCTATTTCATTTCAATGATCTCATATTCAAACAGCCTTAGTTCCTACTGTATCTTTAATTCTTTGTTTATCAGACAGTCACCAACAAGTTGTTCTGGTCTTACCTGTTTCTCAGTCCTCTCTGCTGCAGCTGACACTGTATCATGGCCTTTATGTTCATCCATCACACACAGCAGACAGATACACTGCTGATCGGTACGACAGTAAACCTCCAGCAGTTTGTCATGATGAGAGCAGATCTTCTCCTGTAGTTGTGCGGTGGCTTTGACCAGCTTGTGCTTCTTGAAAGCTGGAGATTCGTAGTGAGGTTGGAGGTGAGTCTCACAGTAAGAGGCCAGACACGCCAGACAGGACATGAGGGCTTTCTGCTTTCTGGTCCCAGTGCAGACATCACACGCCACATCTCTAGGTCCAGCATAGCACAGAGCAGGAGGGGGAGCAGCCTGGAGTCCTGTCTTCTTCAGTTTCTCCACCAGCTCAGCCAACATGTTATTTTTACTCAGCGTAGGCCTCGGACTGAAGGTCTGTCTGCACTGAGGACAGCTATAGACCCCTTTCAGAACATCCTGATCCCAGCAGCCCTCAATACAGCTCCTACAGTAACTGTGTCCACAGGGGATGGCGACTGGTTCCTTCAGTAGATCCAGACAGACAGAACAACAGAACTGGTCCTGGTCCAGCAGAACTCCCTGTTGAGCCATTTGGACGGTTGTTCACTCTCACACAGACAGACGAGACAGAGACTCAGATCAGTTTCGTTTCCTCAGAAGAGAGTTTGTGAAGGGGGATGGACTTCCTGGTTCTGCCAGAGGGGTGGGGTTAGAGGGAGGGAGGGAGGGGTTAGAGGAATGCAGGAAGAGAGAGAGGAACTGCAAGCAACATCAAGAGGGAGACAAATAGTTTTGTTCCAATGTTAGAGCCCTTAACATATAAATAGTGTTAACCCAGTATCAGTATCAATAGTGTTAACCCAGTATCAGTATCAATAGTGTTAACCCAGTATCAGTATCAATAGGGTTAACCCAGTATCAGTATCAATAGTGTTAACCCAGTATCAGTATCAATAGGGTTAACCCAGAATCAGTATCAATAGTGTTAACCCAGTATCAGTATCAATAGGGTTAATCCAGTATCAGTATAAATAGTGTTAACCCAGTATCAGTATCAATAGTGTTAACCCAGTATCAGTATAAATAGTGTTAACCCAGTATCAGTATCAATAGGGTTAACCCAGTATCAGTATCAATAGGGTTAACCCAGTATCATTATAAATAGTGTTAACCCAGTATCAGTATCAATAGGGTTAACCCAGTATCAGTATAAATAGGGTTAACCCAATATCAGTATAAATAGGGTTAACCCAGTATCAGTATTAATAGGGTTAACCCAGTATCAGTATAAATAGGGTTAACCCAGTATCAGTATAAACAGGGTTAACCCAGAATCAGTATAAATAGGGTTAACCCAGTATCAGTATAAATAGTGTTAACCCAGTATCAGTATAAATAGGGTTAACCCAGTATCAGTATCAATAGTGTTAACCCAGTATCAGTATCAATAGGGTTAACCCAGTATCAGTATCAATAGGGTTAACCCAGTATCAGTATTAATAGTGTTAACCCAGTATCAGTATGAATAGTGTTAACCCAGTATCAGTATCAATAGGGTTAACCCAGTATCAGTATTAATAGGGTTAACCCAGTATCAATATCAATAGGGTTAACCCAGTATCAGTATCAATAGTGTTAACCCAGTATCAATATCAATAGGGTTAACCCAGTATCAGTATTAATAGTGTTAACCCAGTATCAGTATCAATAGGTTTAACCCAGTATCAGTATCAATAGTGTTAACCCAGTATCAATATCAATAGTGTATCAGTATCAATAGTGTTAACCCAGTATCAGTGTTAATTAGTCCCGTGCTTCGACTACTCAGACCCCTCACACATCCGGTCCATTCTGATGACCTCACAGACACCATACCACTTTTGACACCAATGTAGCAAACAGCTGGGCAGGGAAGTGAACCCAGGTCTCACATGTAAAAGGCCAACAACCTACGCATCGCACCATTGGCACCAATTGGGTCACTTGGTTGGAATTGTGAAGTGGCTCAATTACATTATCATATGAAATGTAGAGAATCACTGCACTATAGAGGAACTATGATACAATTACATTATCATATGAAATGTAGAGGATCACTGCACTATAGTGGAACTATGATACAATTACATTATCACATGAAATGTAGAGGATCACTACACTATAGAGGAACTATGATACAATTACATTATCATATGAAATGTAGAGAATCACTACACTATAGAGGAACTATGATACAATTACATTATCATATGAAATGTTAAATGTAGAACTATAATATATGAATATTGATATATTGAATTTGACTTGACCACGTCCAGTCAGCTCCATTTTGTATGATTAAACTGACACCAACCTGTCTCAGTAGTAGTAGACTGTTAGGAGTGTTTTACTGTCATTCACTATACTAACATTACACCAACCTGTCTCAGTAGTAGTAGACTGTCAGGAGTGTTTTACTGTCATTCACTATACTAACATTACATTTAATTTATCTACACACTTTACAATAATCCCTGGCAGGATTCTCACCTTGAAACTTCATTGCGATTTTTTTCTGTTCTGTTCTGTATATTCTGATGGGTGAGGCCTGAGCTGGAATGTGAAGCTAACTGAAGCTGGCTAGCTTTAGAAAACCAGTATATCAAGCCTGTATCATAGTATACCCCTCAGGCTACGTTCAGGTTTCAGCAAGAGGCAGGTATCAACATGCCGAGTCGTAGGCGACAACCTGGGTCGTATTCATTATTTTACTCCACAGCCAACAGTTTTAAGATGTTAAATAAAACATAAACTGTTTACTCTGAACGCTGTACAATGTGACCTAAACGGTTTCTGTTGCCAAACGTTTTGCTACGGTGGGCACTAATGAATACACACAAACTGTTTTGAGGAAGTGTAAGTTGTTGTTAGGCTCTCGAACAATATTTATTAGTCTCTCTTTCACACAACATACCTTCCTGAGTGAAAGGAGTTAACTGTAGATTATAAAGAGAACATGTTTGTTTGCTGCTTGTTGTGTTTTAAGCCTGTTTTGAGAAGACAAGTCTATAGACCTATGATACAGTACACTCTTAGAATAAAGGGTTCCAAACGGGTCCTCCGGCCGTCCCCATAGGAGAACGCTTTTGGGTTCCAGGTAGAACCCTTCTGGCTTCCATGTAGAACCCTCTGTGGAAAGGGTTCTCCACGGAACCCAAAAGTGTTCTACCTAGTACCAAAAAAAGGGTTCTACAAAGGGTTCTCCTATGGGGACAGCCAAAGAACCCTTTTAGATTGTAGATAGTGTAGGAGCGATCACCCTGGGGCACACAGATGGGCACAGAACGAATTCACCCCACACATCTAATTTATATCGAAAACATTTTAAGGAGAGTAGGACTATTTTAACACTGTCCACTAAAAATATCAACTATATGAATACACACAACAATATCATCAACTATATTAAGAAAAGTATGTTCAGTGGTTTCAAACCAAATTACACAGGAAAGAGGAGCTCATTGTAATTTAGAAAACAAATTTTACGATATTTTGAAAGACGATTTACAACTTATACATAAAAATATACAAATTGTAAAATAACCACAATATACGAATATATGAACAATATGTTTTTGAATTTGACTTGCCTACGCCCAGTTAGCGCCATTTTGTATGATTGAACTGTCACATAACTGTCCCAGGTGAAATGGACTTTTAGATCTGAGTGTTTTACTGTCATTCAGTATAATAAAATAAAACCATACATTTAATTTCTCTACACACTTTACAATAATCACTGGGAAGATTCTTACCTTGTAGCCTGAATTCACAGCCAGAACATGTCAAGTCATTGAGATATTTTCCGTTGTGCTGAGAGAGCAGCTTCCTGATGACAAGTGGCTCTGTATCTATGTTCTAGGTGCAGTTGATCTTTGGATGCAATAATATCTGGTCAAAGTCTAGTGACACAACACCATAGTATATCATAAACATAACAGCAGTTGGTCAGAAAAGGCCATGACATACTATAAAACAGGGTTCATCAACAACACCATAGTATATCATAAACATAACAGCAGTTGGCCAGAAAAGGCCATGACATACTATAACATGTAGGATCATTATGATGGATCCAGTTTCAACATATCTCTAACTTTGAAGTATACAATGGGATCCCAATTTATTGACAACCTTGATAAAGATTTGCATAAATGACTGTATAAAACAAATAATTAAAATACTGAGGTAAATTGTATGCTCAAACAAAATGGGGAAATTAAATGATTTTATACGAATACAAATGCTCAGAGAAAGACAATTTGTTGGTAGAGCATGGTGTTTGCAACGCCAGGGTTGTGGGTTCGATTCCCACGGGGGGCCTGCACAGAAGAAAAAAAAATGTATGAAATGTATGCATTCACTACTGTAAGTCGCTCTGGATAAGAGTGTCTGCTAAATGACAAAAAATGTAAAAATGTTTAACTTGTTGGGGATAGGGGCAGTATTTGCACGGCTGGATAAAAAAATGTACCCGATTTAATCTGGTTACTACTCCTGCCCAGTAACTAGAATATGTATATACTTATTGGCTTTGGATAGAAAACACCCTAAAGTTTCTGAAACGGTTTGAATGGTGTCTGTGAGTATAACAGAACTCATTTGGCAGGCAAAAACCTGAGAAGGTTTCATGCAGGAAGTGGCCTGTCTGACAAGGTGTTGTTGTTCTTGCCTCGTTTATTGAAGAGTCAGGATCTTAGCTGTAACGTGACACTTCCTACGGCTCCAATAGGCTCTCAGAGCCCGGGAAAAAGCTGAACGATGTCGAGGCAGCCCCAGGCTGAAACACATTATCGCCTTTGCCAAGTGGCCGATCAGAGGACAAAGGAATTAGGCGCGTGCCCGACTCGACCCAGTGATTTCTTTTCTTTCGGCTGTTTACCTAATTGCAGATTCCCGGTCGTAATATTATCGCTTTTTTACGAGAAAAATTGCATAAAAATTGATTTTAAACAGCGGTTGACATGCTTCGAAGTATGGTAATGAAATATTTAGAAATCTTTTGTCACGAAATGCGCCGTGCGCACGACCCTTATTTACCATTCGGATAGTGTCTAGAACGCACGAACAAAACGCCGCTGTTGGAACATAACTATGGATTATTTTGGACCAAACCAACATTTGTTATTGAAGTAGAAGTCCTGGGAGTGCATTCTGACGAAGAACAGGAAAGGTAATCAAAACTTTTCTAATAGTAAATCTGACTTTGGTGAGTGCTAAACTTGGTGGCTGTCTAAATAGCTAGCCCTGTGATGCCGGGCTATCTACTTAATATTGCAAAATGTGCTTTCACCCGAAAAGCTATTTTAAAATCGGACATATCGAGTGCATAGAGGAGCTCTGTATCTATAATTCTTAAAATAATTGTTATGCTTTTTGTGAACATTTATCGTGAGTAATTTATATGAACTTGATTGTTCACAAAAAACATAACAATTATTTTAAGAATTATAGGTTAACTTACACAGCGACTCAACTTTCATAGAAGTTGTTCAGGAAACCTAAACCCGATGCTAAACCTTAAAACTTACTTCATATATGATGCAGGAGCCAAGCCTGAAAAGAGCTGGTGGAGCTGTGGAAATATTCTCTCTTCTTCTTCTGTATCTCGCAACCAACATTAATATTCTCTTTTCCTCGTCCTCGATTTGAACGTAAAAATAAATGCTTCTTTCAACAAAAGGTGAAATGACATGTCAATCAGCATCAAACTGCCAGTAGCGAATGACATTTTGGGGAGGCACTGGACACCCCTGACATCTGAATGCCACCTCGGACACCCCTCAAACTCCGCCCCTGTTGTAATACGGCCTGGATTCGAACCAGGGTGTCTGTACTGATCCTCTAGCACTGAGATGCAGTGCCTTAGATCGGTGAGCCACTCAGGAGCCCTAGAGATGTAAATAAATGGTGTTTCTTTAAAAAGATGGACCTGGCTGACATGGACGGTTTCCTCACCTTATTCTCCTTGTGGTTATCCATGGTTGTTGGTTATTTACCGGGTAACAACAAGTGAAAACGAAACAAGGACTGAAGCACTCCTTATTTTACTCAATTAGCGACTGAATGAAATGATGTTTCTTTGAAAAGATGGGCGTCTGATATGAAACATACATACCAGGGTAAAGGATCCACAGACACAATCTGATATGAAACATACATACAAGGGTAAAGGATCCACAGACACAGAGGCTGATATGAAACATACATACAAGGGGAAAGGATCCACAGAGGCTGATATGAAACATACATACAAGGGGAAAGGATCCACAGAGTCTGATATGAAACATACATACAAGGGGAAAGGATCCACAGAGTCTGATATGAAACATACATACAAGGGGAAAGGATCCACAGACACAGAGGCTGATATGAAACATACATACAAGGGGAAAGGATCCACAGACACAGAGGCTGATTATCTTTCTGCACATCTCTTTATTTACAACGCTGGTTGCCATGGTTAACACAAACACAGGACATTAAGTGCTACCTGAATTGACTCAGAATAGTAACATAAGTATAGTCCTACAGTGAGGTCACAGAGAGGTCAAACAGGTGTGTGTGTTAGTCAGATTACCCAGTGTCCACAGCAACACTATTGATGATTCTCTACTCCCAGTGTAGTGGTGTACTGTGGTCTTAGTCCCCCCCTCATTACCATTATTTACCATGACGTCTCTATGAAAAGTCATCTGACCATAGAGTCTTGAAGTGTTAATACTTTCTGGATCTTGTCAGAGCCTGCTGGACATTAAAACTGGTTCTTCCCTTATTGAAATGGTGAATAAAGGAACACACAGCTTTCATTTTCAATAAAGACAAAATGAAGAAAAGTTTAGAGAGTTAATGTATGATTTAATACGGCCTGTACCTCTGTATTGCAGCAAGTCAAATAAAGATGAGTGGAAACAGGAAGTGTGACTTCTTTCCCTAAAGTGAACATTGGAGACATGACTCTGATCATACTGTCCCTTTAATAGTGGAGACATAACTCTGATCATTCTCCTGTATAGATACTGTTCCTATCATAGTGGCTTTTAGACTGGTCCCGTTACTGCTATGAATTCAATGCCACATTTCAGATTTCTCCTATATTACCAGTTAGCAGAGTACCTTCTAGGAGCGGAGAAAATGCATTTCTCTAGACAATTGGAACACCTGGACCAAATGCCTTGTATAAAGTCCTGCACTTAATGTTGGAATCAGGTATGTTATATTATCTGTTGACAGTCTGAATGAATACATTGATAAATGCCTCTAACCACAGATAACATCTACAGACTGTGCAGGGTGTCTGGGTAAAGAACAACATCTGATGAAACTACGGAAACCAAAATATAAATGCAACATACAACAATTTCAAACATTTACTGAGTTACAGTTCATATAAGGACATTGGTAATTTGAAGAAGTATTCAGAAACATATTCTATTCTAACTTACAATAAAAGTGAAGTGACTCCAAAATGACAGGACATTATTCACCATTCAGTTTCTATTAGGAAAAACATCATCCAAAACACAACCAAGACGAACTGCAAATTAATTCAACAAGTTTGTAGAGTCACAAACTATATGTAGTTAAGGAGAAGTGTATCTTTAAAATGGTGTAAAATAGTCGTATGTTTGAGAACTTTGAATTATGACATTTTGTTGTTTTGAATTTGGCGCTCTGATTTTCACTGGCTGTTGAATAGTGTTAACCGTGGGTGGGACGGTAGCGTCCCACCTGCCCAAGTGAGGTTAATCACTGCAAGCAAGGAAAATGGGACCAAATACTAAAGGTGAGATTGGCTGGAAGACCAACAAAGTCCCTGTCCCCGAGGTGAAGAGGACACCTCCAGTCTATGGGTCTGGTCCCCTGGCTAGGATGGAAACTAATACCTCCAGTCTATGGGTCTGGTCCCCTGGCCAGGATGGAAACTAATACCTCCAGTCTATGGGTCTGGTCCCCTGGCCAGGATGGAAACTAATACCTCCAGTCTATGGGTCTGGTCCCCTGGCCAGGATGGAAACTAATACCTCCAGTCTATGGGTCTGGTCCCCTGGCCAGGATGGAAACTAATACCTCCAGTCTATGGGTCTGGTCCCCTGGCCAGGATGGAAACCAATACCTCCAGTCTATGGGTCTGGTCCCCTGGCCAGGATGGAAACTAATACCTCCAGTCTATGGGTCTGGTCCCCTGGCCAGGATGGAAACTAATACCTCCAGTCTATGGGTCTGGTCCCCTGGCCAGGATGGAAACTAATACCTCCAGTCTATGGGTCTGGTCCCCTGGCCAGGATGGAAACTAATACCTCCAGTCTATGGGTCTGGTCCCCTGGCCAGGATGGAAACTAATACCTCCAGTCTATGGGTCTGGTCCCCTGGCCAGGATGGAAACTAATACCTCCAGTCTATGGGTCTGGTCCCCTGGCCAGGATGGAAACTAATACCTCCAGTCTATGGGTCTGGTCCCCTGGCCAGGATGGAAACTAATACCTCCAGTCTATGGGTCTGGTCCCCTGGCCAGGATGGAAACTAATACCTCCAGTCTATGGGTCTGGTCCCCTGGCCAGGATGGAAACTAATACCTCCAGTCTATGGGTCTGGTCCCCTGGCTAGGATGGAAACTAATACCTCCAGTCTATGGGTCTGGTCCCCTGGCCAGGATGGAAACTAATACCTCCAGTCTATGGGTCTGGTCCCCTGGCCAGGATGGAAACTAATACCTCCAGTCTATGGGTCTGGTCCCCTGGACAGGATGGAAACTAATACCTCCAGTCTATGGGTCTGGTCCCCTGGCCAGGATGGAAACTAATACCTCCAGTCTATGGGTCTGGTCCCCTGGCCAGGATGGAAACTAATACCTCCAGTCTATGGGTCTGGTCCCCTGGCTAGGATGGAAACTAATACCTCCAGTCTATGGGTCTGGTCCCCTGGCCAGGATGGAAACTAATACCTCCAGTCTATGGGTCTGGTCCCCTGGCCAGGATGGAAACTAATACCTCCAGTCTATGGGTCTGGTCCCCTGGACAGGATGGAAACTAATACCTCCAGTCTATGGGTCTGGTCCCCTGGCCAGGATGGAAACTAATACCTCCAGTCTATGGGTCTGGTCCCCTGGACAGGATGGAAACTAATACCTCCAGTCTATGGGTCTGGTCCCCTGGACAGGGCTAGATATTACCTGGATGGAAACCAATACTTCCACTCTTTCAGGTTGTTGATGAGGTCACATGAAGAAGTACATGGTCCTCGCCTGCAAAGAGGACATCATCCAAGAGGTATTAGAAGTCTGTGATCAGAGATAAGAGAGGACAAAATCCCAGAGGTATTAGAGGTAATTGTATTTATGATATATTTATGTATGGATCCCCATTAGCTGCTGCAGGAGCTACTCTTCCTGGGGTTCGGCAACATTTCAAAAATATGACAATACATTAACAATATATTTCACAACACACGATGTGTGCCCTCAGGCCCCTACTCCACTACCTATCTACAACACCTAATCCATGTGTATGTGTGTTTGTACAGCATCATACAGTAGTGAAAACAGAATGATTAGTGTCCTGTTTTGTGTGAATTTAAAAGCTTCCTCTTCAACTGAATTAGACCCATTTCTATGTACTGAACACAACCCTTGTTACTGTACTGTCATATTGTGATCAATATTAAAACATTTCCACCTCTCTTCTTCCATCTATTACTGTACTGTCATATTGTGATCAATATTAAAACATTTCCACCTCTCTTCTTCCATCTATTACTGTACTGTCATATTGTGATCAATATTAAAACATTTCCACCTCTCTTCTTCCATCTATTACTGTACTGTCATATTCTGATCAATATTAAAACATTTCCACCTCTCTTCTTCCATCTATTACTGTACTGTCATATTGTGATCAATATTAAAACATTTCCACCTCTCTTCTTCCATCTATTACTGTACTGTCATATTGTGATCAATATTAAAACATTTCCACCTCTCTTCTTCCATCTGGTTGATGACCCTTTATTAGTCACATCTGGCACATCATTTCATTCAGTTGAATTGAGTTTATACACAAACCAGATTGTTGTGTCAAGAATTTGACAAATAAACATTCTACAATATTTACAAACACTAAGAAGCAAAATAACAACCAGATCAGTGATGTGTAAATGAAACCAGTTTAACAACACAGTGGGGTGATTGATTATATTAACCTGTCTGGGAACCTGGGACGCTACAATATTTACAAACCCAATAACAACCAGATCAGTGATGTGTAAATGAAACCAGTTTAACAACACAGTGGGGTAATTCATTCTATTAATGACTATTCACTTAGGTGGTGTATAATCATGAATATTTAGATATAATAATAACATTTTATCTCATGACTAGAGAGATATTCTACATTGTTGCTCCAGTGTGTCTTACTGAACATGACTAGAGAGATATTCTACATTGTTGCTCCAGTGTGTCTTACTGAACATGACCCTGATTAGAGTGAAACATCATGTTGTGTTTGACACAGAGACACTGAGGTGTCATACCAAAGCCTAAACCCTGGGTAGAGGGGCTCAGTGAATGTGGAGGTGAATGTGATCAGGTGGGTCAGTGTGTCAGAGGAGGCTCTATAGAAGGACAGAGTGCCGGCTGGCCAGTCCAGATACACTCCTACTCTGTGGGAGCTGGAGGAGGGGACGTCTATGGTAGTGGGATTATTATTATGCCTGGCAGAGTAACTGTTGTCAGAGCAGAACAGACTCCAGGACTTGTCATTGTATCCAAGCCAACAGTCATCATCCCTTCCTCTCCTGTTGATTCCTTTATATGTCACTCCTATACCAGCCCCCATTATCCCACTCCACTCTACCTCCCAGTAACAGCGCCCAGTCAGACCCTCTCTACACAGCACCTGTCTACAGACCTTAAATCTCTCTGGGTGATCAGGATACGGCTGCTTCTCTCTCCTACATGTCACCTTTCTGTTCTCCTCAGACAGAGAGAGGCGTCTGTTTACTGTGTTTAGGTCCAGTGTGAGATCACAGACATCTGATGGATGAAACCAGACACAATATTAGAAATCATCATCATTCACATTAGAATGTTAACTCACTTTTCACTAATTCATTTAATGTAGATGTTTCTAGGTATCAAAAGGAGAAGTTAAGGTAACTTGAGACTTGTTGAATGATCATATGTTATACTGTATGGTAATATAATACACACTTATTCACAATAATTACACACACACACACTGTCATATCAAGTCTTTGTAAACGTTGGTGTCCCTGATTTCTGCTTCTGTAGAACTACAGATGATATTTAATATGACCAAGTCAGTAATGATGATGGTCTTTGACTTAACTTGAATTAAGACTTATTCTTAGTCATATTCTTCACAGCAGTCAACTTACATTTTCTAATCCCAGGTTTCATTCTGTTCTCTCCACCATGTTCCACACTGTAGCGGTAAGCAGAAAAACAGACAGTCATTGAGGGATACACCTGAACACACACACACACACACACACACACACACACACACACACACACACACACACACACACACACACACACACACACACACACACACACACCACACACACACACACACACACACACACACACACACACACACACACACACACACACACAGTCAGCATATAACTTTGTCCAAGTGGTGGTCAGAATGTTTGTCTTAACTAGCCTGAGAAGTCAAACATGTCTGATATGAACATTGACATAAACCCTCTACATACTTGAGTTTCTCCAGTCTGCAGTGTGGATCCTCCAGTCCAGCAGAGAGCAGTCTGACTCCTGAGTCTCCTGGGTGATTGTAGCTCAGGTCCAGCTCTCTCAGGTGTGAGGGGTTTGACCTCAGAGCTGAGACCAGAGAAGCACAGCCTTCCTCTGTGACTAGACAGCCTGACAGCCTGCAAAGAGTCAAATCATATTAAAATCACACTGCTATTCTTTGGTGGTGAAAATAGTGGCAGTATATTTCTTCAACATATTCAGATACATCAGTGTCCTGAAAACTTCCATATCTATACATACATTAACGTACGTTAATATAAATTACAGATTGTCAAAGTTTTGCCTGCAGATAGAAACATGTAAAATACAAATATTTGAGTAGACTGACCAGACCAGTTTAAAAGCAGTATCAGTCAAAAGACAGACAGTGAGGTATCAGATTTAGATTGTATTGAGTATACAGTCCACACCATATCTATTTTGACAGTGAAGATAACATTTTAACCTCTTACATCTAGACGTTCCGCTAGCGGAACACCTGCTCCAATATCCAATGATAGGCGTGGCGCGAATTACAAATTCCTCAAAAATACAAAAACTTCAATTTTTCAAACATATGACTATTTCACAGCATTTTAAAGACAAGACTCTCCTTTATCTAACGACACTGTCCGATTTCAAAAAGGCTTTACAGCGAAAGCAAAACATTAGATTATGTCAGCAGACTACCCAGCCAGAAATAATCAGACACCCATTTTTCAAGCTAGCATATAATGTCACAAAAACCCAGAAGACAGCTAAATGCAGCACTAACCTTTGATGATCTTCATCAGATGACATACCTAGGACATTATGTTATACAATACATGCATGTTTTGTTCAATCAAGTTCATATTTATATCAAAAAACAGCTTTTTACATTAGCATGTGACGTTCAGAACTAGCATACCCCCCGCAAACTTCCGGGAAATTTACTAACAATTTACTAAATTACTCACGATAAACGTTCACAAAAAGCATAACAATTATTTTAAGAATTATAGATACAGAACTCCTCTATGTACTCGATATGTCCGATTTTAAAATAGCTTTTTGGTGAAAGCACATTTTGCAATATTCTAAGTACATAGCCCAGCCATCACGGGCTAGCTATTTAGACACCCGGCAAGTTTAGCCTTCACCAAAATCAGATTTACTATTATAAAAGTTTGATTACCTTTTGTTGTCTTCGTCAGAATGCACTCCCAGGACTGCTACTTCAATAACAAATGTTGGTTTGGTCCCAAATAATCCATCGTTATATCCGAATAGCGGCGTTTTGTTCGTGCATTCCAGAAACTATCCGAAATGGTAAATCAGGGTCGCGCGCATGGCGCAATTCGTGACAAATAAATTCTAAATATTCCATTACCGTACTTCGAAGCATGTCAACCGCTGTTTTAAATCAATTTTTATGCAATTTATCTCGTAAAAAAGCGATAATATTCCGACCGGGAATCTCCTTTTCGGCAAACAGAGGAAAATTCACAAAGACGGGGGCGGCCAGGGCACGCGCCTAAGCCCACAGTCCCTTGATCGGCCACTTGAGAAAGGCGATAATGTGTTTCAGCCTGGGGCTGGGCTGACGACATTCTGTTTTTTCCCGGGCTCTGAGAGCCTATGGAAGACGTAGGAAGTGTCACGTTAGAGCAGAGATCCTTTGTAAAAGATAGAGATGTCAAAGAAGTTCATGAAATGGTCAGACAGGCCACTTCCTGTAAAGGAATCTCTCAGGTTTTGACCTGCCATTTGAGTTCTGTTATACTCACAGACACCATTCAAACAGTTTTAGAAACTTTGTAGTGTTTTCTATCCAAAGCCAATAATTATATGCATATTCTAGTTACTGGGCAGGAGTAGTAACCAGATTAAATCGGGTACGTTTTTTTATCCAGCCGTGAAAATACTGCCCCCTAGCCATAACAGGTTAAATGTGGCTCTAAACTCCAACATTTTGGATTTCAGATCAAATGTTTCATATGAGGTGACAGTATATAATGTCACCTTTCATTTGAGGATATTTTCATACATATCTGTTTCACCGTTTAGAAAAATGAAAGCACTTCATGTATCTAGTCCCCCTATTTAAAGAAGTCATATGCTTTCTGACCAATTCACTCATAGTGGCTTAAAGTAGTCACAAGTTGCGTATTTGATCCGATATTCCTTGAACGCAGCGACTACATCAAGCTTGTGACTCAAACTCGTTGATTGATTTTGCAGTTTGTTTTGGTTGTGTTTTGGGTTGTGTTTTGCCCAATATTAAAATGGTGGATGGTGTAACGTCTGCTTCCAGCTCACACTCTCAAACACGTAGATCCCCCTGAACGCAGCTCACTCTCCAGATCCCAGTCACCTGAATTCTGATCACCTGTTCACACACCTGTATGTCATTATCAAACTCTATTTAGTTCAGTTCTTTGCACCCCCATCATTGTGAAGTGTTGTTTGTTTTGTGACACAAGGCTGTTCGGAGTGCTGCATTTCCCGTAATTTACTCCTCCCGTGAATGATAGTTTTTGCCTGCCTCACTAATGATGCCTTTTGCCGTTTCCCTGCCTGTACTGTTGCCTTTTTGGACCCCCTGTGTATGACCTTCTGCCTGCCCCTGGACCCAGCTACCTGCCTCCTCCTGTGGTCCTTTACAATAAACACCTGCTGAGCCCTGCGCTTGAAACCAGCTCTCTGTCTCCCATCGTGTTCATTACAGATGGTGACTGGAGTCATTCTATTTACAAGTGAGTAGATAACATGTTTCTAAACACTACTAAAAGCATCCTGATGATGCCATGATTAAGAAAAATCATGAATGAATCATGAATAATAATAATGAGTGAGAAAGTTACAGAAGCTACAACAAAACATGCTAACCTCTCACCATTACCAATATCAGAGGCTACAAAAAAACATGCTAACCTCTCACCATTACCAATAACAGAGGATACAACAAAACATGCTAACCTCTCACCATTACCAATAACAGAGGCTACAACAAAACATGCTAACCTCTCACCATTACCAATAACAGAGGCTACAACAAAACATGCTAACCTCTCACCATTACCAATAACAGAGGCTGCAACAAAACATGCTAACCTCTCACCATTACCAATTTATTTATTTATTTCACCTTTATTTAACCAGGTAGGCAAGTTGAGAACAAGTTCTCATTTACAATTACGACCTGGCCAAGATAAAGCAAAGCAGTTCGACACATATAACAACACAGAGTTACACATGGAGTTAAACAAATGTAACCCTCTCACCAGGCTTGAATATGACTCTCACAACATTAACATATGTAGAGTATCTCAGCAGCATGGGATGTTAGGTGAGAAGGACATCTCCAATAAGAATTCCTATTGTAAACTATCTAGGGTTATGACAATAGGGTATTAACTTCAGATGAAATGATTATAGGTTTCTGTTATTGAATCAGGATAAACCATCCCGTGCATTAAATTAAAACAATTAATGACTCCACCAAGGCAACATACATAATGTTCCATATGTGTATTAAAACATTTTCAAACACAAATACATGTTCAGACACAACATCAAAATAAAAAAATAAAAATAATAAACCCCAATGAGTCGTGCACAACCCGTGTCCAAATTAAGCACCTCACATTGTGGTTACTCACGACTTGGTAGATATTCCCTCAGCGAAGTATGGCAGTTCCATGCAGGTTTCCTCACCAAGTCCAAGGCAGCACAGCGACCCATGCAGACAGTACTCCTTAGTAACCGATATCCCCATGGCAACACAGCTACCCATGCAGACAGTACTCCTTAGTAACCGATATCCCCATGGCAACATGAACTCGTTAAGATTCCCAAGAAATTATCTCCCGGTGTCACACGATGCTAGGCTAACCTCTAGCTGGCTAATACCTCCACGACGAGTCGGTAGATTCAGTCTTTACTAAGTTTTAACTAAATTATAACAACTCTTTTATTAAATAAAACATGTATTTCCCTTCATGTCTTAGTAGCTATGGGTTTTGTTGTAGTTCTGTCGTCTTCTTTTATAATTTTTCTTCACCAACCGTCCTGAGGTAAAACGTCCATCCTTTCATCAACGTCTTTTTCCCTCCCGTTAACCAGGTCAACTCCCATTGGCCACAACTTAACAAGCGACCTTATTGGTCAAAACGTAAACTTCAAAGTAAAACAAACTATTCACTTATACATTAAATAAATATTTCTTCAAAAAGCATAATGCATTAACAACATTACAGTTTAGGAGCAATTCAATCATCTTTTAAATATAATACCAATTAATTATAACAAATAAACTCAATACTTGGTTCAAACAAGGGTATTACACAAACATACAGTCAATAATACAGTAGAAAAATAAGTCTATATACAATGTGAGCAAATGAAGTGAAATAAGGGAGGTAAAGGCAAAAAAAGGCCATGGTGGCAAAGTAAATACAATATAGCAAGTAAAACACTGGAATGGTAGATATGCAGTGGAAGAAAGTGCAAAGTAGAAATAATGGGGTGCAAAGGAGCTAAATAAATAAATACAGTAGGGGAAGAAGTAGTTGGGCTAAATTATAGATGGGCTATGTACAGGGGCAGTAATCTGTGAGCTGCTCTGACAGCTGGTGCTTAAAGCTAGTGAGGGAGATAAGCGTTTCCAGTTTTAGAGATTTTTGTAGTTCGTTCCAGTCATTGGCAGCAGAGAACTGGAAGAAGAGGCGGCCGAAGGAGGAATTGGCTTTGGGGGTGACCAGAGAGATATACCTGCTGGAGCGTGTGCTACAGGTGGGTGCTGCTATGGTGACAAGCGAGCTGAGATAAGGGGGGACTTTACCTAGCAGGGTCTTGTAGATGACCTGGAGCCAGTGGGTTTGGCGACGAGTATGAAGCGAGGGCCAGCCAACGAGAGCGTACAGGTCGCAGTGGTGGGTAGTACAGTGGGGGGAAAAAGTATTTGATCCCCTGCTGATTTTGTATGTTTGCCCACTTACAAAGAAATGATCAGTCTATAATTTGAATGGTAGGTTTATTTGAACAGTGAGAGACAGAATAACAGCAAAAAAATCCAGAAAAAACGCATGTAAAAAATGTTATACAATTATTTGCATTTTAATGAGGGAAATAAGTATTTGACCCCTCTGCAAAACATGACTTAGTACTTGGTGGCAAAACCCTTGTTGGCAATCACAGAGGTCAGACGTTTCTTGTAGTTGGCCACCAGGTTTGCACACATCTCAGGAGGGATTTTGTCCCACTCCTCTTTGCAGATCTTCTCCAAGTCATTAAGGTTTCAAGTCTGACGTTTGGCAACTTGAACCTTCATCTCCCTCCACAGATTTTCTATGGGATTAAGGTCTGGAGACTGGCTAGGCCACTCCAGGACCTTAATGTGCTTCTTCTTGAGCCACTCCTTTGTTTCCTTGGCCGTGTGTTTTGGGTCATTGTCATGCTGGAATACCCATCCACAACCCATTTACAATGCCCTGGCTGAGGGAAGGAGGTTCTCACCCAAGATTTGACGGTACATGGCCCCGTCCATCGTCCCTTTGATGCAGTGAAGTTGTCCTGTCCCCTTAGCAGAAAAACACCCCCAAAGCATAATGTTTCCACCTCCATGTTTGACGGTGGAGATGGTGTTCTTGGGGTCATAGGCAGCAATCCTCCTCCTCCAAACAAGGCGAGTTGAGTTGATGTCAAAGAGCTCCATTTTGGTCTCATCTGACCACAACATTTTCACCCAGTTGTCCTCTGAATCATTGAGATGTTCATTGGCAAACTTCAGACGGGCATGTATATGTGCTTTCTTGAGCAGGGGGACCTTGCGGGCGCTGCAGGATTTCAGTCCTTCACGGCGTAGTGTGTTACCAATTGTTTTCTTGGTGACTATTGTCCCAGCTGCCTTGAAATCATTGACAAGATCGTCCCGTGGAGTTCTGGGCTGATTCCTCACCGTTCTCATGATCATTTCAACTCCACGAGGTGAGATCTTGCATGGAGCCCCAGGCCGAGGGATATTGACAGTTCTTTTGTGTTTCTTCCATTTGCGAATAATCACACCAAATGTTGTCACCTTCTCACCAAGCCGCTTGGCGATGGTCGTGTAGCCCATTCCAGCCTTGTGTAGGTCTACAATCTTGTCCCTGACATCCTTGGAGAGCTCTTTGGTCTTGGCCATGGTGGAGAGTTTGGAATCTGATTGATTGATTGCTTCTGTGGACAGGTGTCTTTTTTACAGGTAACAAGTTGCGGTTAGGAGCACTCCCTTTAAGAGTGTGCTCCTAATCTCAGCTCGTTACCTGTATAAAAGACACCTGGGAGCCAGAAATCTTTCTGATTGAGAGGGGGTCAAATACTTATTTCCCTCATTAAAATGCAAATCAATTTATAACATTTCTGACATTAGTTTTTCTGGATGTTTTTGTTGTTATTCTGTCTCTCACTGTTCAAATAAACCATTAAAATTATAGACTGATCCTTTCTTTGTCAGTGGGCAAACTTCAAAATCAGCAGGGGATCAAATACTTTTTTCCCCCACTGTATATGGGGCTTTGGTGACAAAACGGATGGCACTGTGATAGACTGCATCCAGTTTATTGAGTAGGGTATTGGAGGCTATTTTGTAAATGACATCGCCGAAGTCGAGGATCGGTAGGATGGTCAGTTTTACGAGGGTATGTTTGGCAGCATGAGTGAAGGATGCTATGTTGCGAAATAGGAAGCCAATTCTAGATTTAACTTTGGATTGGAGATGCTTATAGTGAGTCTGGAAGGAGAGTTTACAGTCTAACCAGACACCTAGGTATTTGTAGTTGTCCACATATTCTAAGTCAGAACCGTCCAGAGTAGTGATGCTGGACAGGTGGGCAGGTGCAGGCAGCGATCGGTTGAAGAGCATTTAGTTTTACTTGTATTTAAGAACAGTTGGAGGCCACGGAAGGAGAGTTGTATGGCATTGAAGCTCGTCTAGAGGTTAGTTAACACAGTGTCCAAAGAAGGGCCAGAAGTATACAGAATAACACCAATAACAGAGGGGGTCTGATCTTTGTGCCTCTGTAACTTTCTCATTCATCATCATTCACGATTCATTCATGATTATTCATAATCATGGTAGCATCCACATGAATGTAGAAGTGTTCAGAAACATCTTCTATTCTTACTGACAATACAAGTGAAGTGACTCCAAAATGACAGGACATTATTCACCATTCAGTTTCTATTAGGAAAAACATAATCCAAAACACAACCAAGACAAACTGCAAATGATTTCAACAAGTTTATAGAATCACAAGCTTGATGTAATCACCTCAGGCATGGAATATGGTACAACTACTAAACTTATGACTACTTTAATACAATATAAGTGAATTTGTCCAAATAATTAAGACTTCTTCAAATGGGAGAACTACGTACAGAAAGTGCTTTAATTTCTAAATGGTAAAACAGATATATATGAAAATACCCTCAACTAAAAGGTGACATTCTGTAAGGTCACCTAATATGAAACATCTCAAATCCAAAATGCTGGAGCATTGCACCACATTTAAAACTGTAAGCTTCACTGTCCAAACACATATGGTGTGGACTATGTGTGTCTGGTAAACACATGTGGATCTAGTGAACAGTTATCACTTGTTGACCAACTACAGGAATACTGACCTCAGAGTCTCCAGTTTACAGTGGGGATTATCCAGTCCAGCAGAGAGCAGCTTCACTCCTGAATCCTTCAGGTCATTGTTACTCAGGTCCAGCTCTCTCAGGTGTGAGGGGTTTGACCTCAGAGCTGAGACCAGAGAAGCACAGCTTTCCTCTGTGACTAGACAGCCTGACAGCCTGCAAAGAGTCAAATCAAATTAAAATCACACTGCTATGCTTTGGTGGTGAAAATAGTGGCAGTATAATTTTTCAACATTTTTCAGATATCAGTGTCCTAAAACCTGCCATATCTATTCGTAAATTAATGTATCATCATTAAAAATGACAAATGATCAAAGTATTGCCTGCAGATAGAAACATGTATAGTACAAATATTTGAGTAGACTCACCAGACCAGTTTAAAAGCAGTATCAGTCAAAAGACAGACAGTGAGGTATCAGATTTAGATTGTATTGAGTATACAGTCCACACCATAGCTATTTTGACAGTGAAGCAAACATTTTAAATGTGGCTAAGTAGTCTGGCTTTTTTATGGTGGTTTTGGAGCAGTGGCTTCTTCCTTGCTGAGCAACCTTTCAGATTATGTCGATATAGGACTCGTTTTACTGTGGATATAGATACTTTTGTACCTGTTTCCTCCAACATCTTCACAAGGTCCTTTGCTGTTGTTCTGGGATTGATTTGCACCAAAGTAAGTTAATCTCTAGGAGACAGAACGTGTCTCCTTCCTGAGCGTAATGGCGGCTGTGTGGTCCCATGGTGTTTATACTTAAGTACTATTGTTTGAACAGATGAACGTGTTACCTTCAGGCGATTGGAAATTGTTCCCAAGGATGAACCATACTTGTGGAGGTCTACAATTTTTTTTCTGAGATCTTGGCTGATTTCTTTTCATTTTCCCATGATGTCAAGTAAAGAGGCACTGAGTTTGAAGGTAGGCCTTGAAATACATCCAAATGATGTCAATTAGCCTACCAGATGCTTCTAAAGCCATAACTTAATTTTCTGGAATTTTCCAAGCTGTTTAAAGGCACAGTCAACTTAGTGTATGTAAACTTCTGACTCACTGGAATTGTGATACAGTGAATTATAAGTGAAATAATCTGTCTGTAAACAATTGATTCAAAAATTACTTGTGTCATGCACAAAGTAATGTCCTAACCGACTTGCCAAAACTATATAGTTTGTTAACAAGAAATTTGTGAGAGGTTCAAAAACACGTTTTAATGACTCCAACCTAAGTGTATGTAAACTTCTGACTTCAACTGTATGTGATTGACGATTAAAAATTAAATTCTGATGATGCCATGATTAAGAAAAATCATGAATAAATCATGAATCAGAATGAGTGAGAAAGTTAGAGGCCACAACAGAACATGCTAACCTCTCACCATTACCAATAACAGAAGCTACAACAAAACATGCTAACCTCTCACCATTACCAATAACAGAAGCTACAACAAAACATGCTAACCTCTCACCATTACCAATAACAGAGGCTACAACAAAACATGCTAACCTCTCACCATTACCAATAACAGAGGCGACAACAAAACATGCTAACCTCTCACCATTACTAATAACAGAGGCTACAACAAAACATACTAACCTCTCACCATTACCAATAACAGAGGCTAAAACAAAACATGCTAACCTCTCACAGTTACCAATAACAGAGGATACAACAAAACATGCTAACCTCTCACCATTACCAATAACAGAGGCTACAACAAAACATGCTAACCTCTCACCATTACCAATAACAGAGGCTACAACAAAACATGCTAACCTCTCACCATTTCAAATAACAGAGGCTACAACAAAACATGCTAACCTCTCACCATTACCAATAACAGAGGCTACAACAAAACATGCTAACCTCTCACCATTACCAATAAAAGAGGCTACAACAAAACATGCTAACCTCTCACCATTACCAATAATAGAGGCTACAACAAAACATGCTAACCTCTCACCATTACCAATAACAGAGACTACAACAAAACATGCTAACCTCTCACCATTACCAATAACAGAGGCTACAACAAAACATGCTAACCTCTCACCATTACCAATAACAGAGGCTACAACAAAACATGCTAACCTCTCACCATTACCAATAACAGTGGCTACAACAAAACATGCTAACCTCTCACCATTACCAATAACAGAGGCTACAACAAAACATGCTAACCTCTCACCATTACCAATAACAGAGGCTACAACAAAACATGCTAACCTCTCACCATTACCAATAACAGAGGCTACAACAAAACATGCTAACCTCTCACCATTACCAATAACAGAGGCTACAACAAAACATGCTAACCTCTCACCATTTCCAATAACAGAGGTTACAACAAAACAGGCTAACCTCTCACCATTACCAATAACAGAGGCTACAACAAAACATGCTAACCTCTCACCATTACCAACAACAGAGGATACAACAAAACATACTAACCTCTCACCGTTTCCAATAACAGAGGGGGTATGATCCTTGTGCCTCTGTAACTTTCTCATTCATCATCATTCTTGAATCATTCTTATTCTTACTGACAATACAAGTGAAGTGACTCCAAAATGACAGGATATTATTCACCATTCAGTTTCTATTAGGAAAAACATTAACTAAAATACAATCAAAACAAACTGCAAATGAATTCAACAAGTTAGTAGAATCACAAGCTTGATGTAATCACTGCAGGCATGGAATATGGGACCAAATACTAAACTTATGGCTACTTTAATACAATATAAGTGAATTTGTCCAAATAATTAAGACTTCTTCAAATGGTAGAACTACAGTGCCTTGCAAAAGTATTCATCCCCCTTGGCGTTTTTCCCATTTTGTTGCATTACAACATGTAATTTAAATTGATTTTATTTGGATTTCATGTAATGGACAAACACAAAATAGTCCAAATTGGTCAAGAGAAATAAAAAAAATGACTTGTTTAACCTGTTGGGTCTAGGGGGCAGCATTTGCACGTCTGGATAAAAAAAATGTACCCGATTTAATCTGGTTACTAATCCTACCCAGTAACTAGAATATGCATATACTTATTATATATGGATAGAAAACACTCTAAAGTTTCCAAAACTGTTTGAATGGTGTCTGTGAGTATAACAGAACTCATTTGGCAGGCAAAACCCTGAGACATTTTCTGACAGGAAGTGGATACCTGATGTGTTGTATTGACTTTAAACCTATCCCATTGAAAAACACAGGGGTTTAGGAATATTTTGGCACTTCCTATTGCTTCCACTAGATGTCACCAGCCTTTACAAAGTGTTTTGAGTCTTCTGGAGGGAGATCTGACCGAACAAGAGCCATGGAACGGTGATGTCCCATTAGACACCTGGCGCGCTACTTCATGTTGGGTACCCTCGTTCCAATACGTTATAAAAGAGTATGCATTCGTCCACCTTGAATATTATTCATGTTCTGGTTAAAAAAGGCCCTAATGATTTATGCTATACAACGTTTGACATGTTTGAACGAACGGAAATATATTTTTTCCCCTCGTTCATGACGAGAAGTCCGGCTGGCTTACATCATGTGCTAACGAGACGGAGATTTTTGGACATAAATGATGAGCTTTTTTGAACAAAACTACATTCGTTATGGACCTGTGATACCTGGAAGTGACATCTGATGAAGAGAATCAAAGGTAATGGATTATTTACATAGTATTTTCGATTTTAGATCTCCCCAACATGACGTCTAGTCTGTATCGCAACGCGTATTTTTCTGGGCGCAGTGCTCAGATTATTGCAAAGTGTGATTTCCCAGTAAGGTTATTTTTAAATCTGGCAAGTTGATTGCGTTCAAGAGATGTAAATCTATAATTCTTTAAATGACAATATAATATTTTAACAATGTTTTCTAATTTTAATTATTTAATTTCTGACGCTGACTTGACTGCCGGTTATTGGAGGGAAACGATTTCCTCAACATCAATGCCATAGTAAAACGCTGTTTTTGGATATAAAAATGAACTTGATAGAACTAAAAATGCATGCATTGTCTAACATAATGTCCTAGGAGTGTCATCTGATGGAGATTGTAAAAGGTTAGTGCATCATTTTAGCTGGTTTTATGGTTTTGGTGACCCTGTCTTTGACTTGACAAAACATTACACACAACTCTTGTAAATGTACTGTCCTAACATACTCTAAATTTATGCTTTCGCCGTAAAACCTTTTTGAAATCGTAAAACGTGGTTAGATTAAGGAGATGTTTATCTTTCAAATGGTGTAACATAGTTGTATTTTTGAAAAATTTGAATTTTGACATTTATTTGGATTCAAATTTGTCGCTCTTGAAATGCACCTGCTGTTGATGGAGTGCACCACGGGTGGCACGCTAGCGTCCCACCTAGCCCCAAGAGGTTAAAAAATAAAGTTAAAAACAGAAAAGTGGTGCGTGCATATGTATTCACCCCCTTTGCTATGAAGCCCATAAATAATATCTGGTGCAACCAATTACCTTCAGAAGTCACATCATTAGTTAAATAAACTCCACATGTGTGCAATCTAAGTGTCACATGATCTGTCATATGATCTCAGTGTATATACACCTGTTCTGAAAGGCCCCAGAGTCTACAACACCACTAAGCAAGGGGCACCACCAAGCAAGCGGTACCATGAAGACCAAGGAGCTCTCCAAACAGGTCAGGGACAAAGTTGTGGAGAAGTACAGATCAGGGTTGGGTTATAAAAAAATATCAGAAACTTTGAACATCCCACGGAGCACCATTAAATCCATTATTAAAAAATGGAAAGAATATGGCACCACAACAAACCTACCAAGAGAGGGCCGCCCACCAAAACTCACAGACCAGGCAAGGGGGGCATTAACCTGTTTAGGATAGGGGGCAGTATTTTCACGGCCGGATAAAAAACGTACCCGATTTAATCTGGTTATTACTCCTGCCCAGAAACTAGAATATGCATATAATTAGTAGATGTGGATAGAAAACACCCTAAAGTTTCTAAAACTGTTTGAATGGTGTCTGTGAGTATAACAGAACTCATATGGCAGGCCAAAACCTGAGAAGATTCCATACAGGAGGTGCCCTCTCTGACCATTTCTTGTCTTTCTATAGCCTCTTTATGGAAAATAGAGGATCTCTGCTGTAACGTGACACTTTCTAAGGCTCCCATAGGCTCTCAGAAGGCGCCAGAACGGGGAATGATGACTCTGCAGTCCCTGGGCGAAAAACAGTAGCGCATTTGGAAAGTGGTCGCTCTGAGAACAATGACACGGGCGCGCGCATGCATGTGAAGACTCCATTTTCAACTGTCAGTGTTTCAACGAAAACACTGACAGGTCTCCCGGTCGGAATATTATCGCTATTTTACGAGAAAAATTGCATAAAAGTTGATTTTAAACAGCGTTTGACATGCTTCGAAGTACGGTAATGGAATATTTTGACATTTTTTGTCACGATATGCGCCGGCGCTTCACCCTTCGGATAGTGTCTTGAACGCAAGAACAAAACGCAGCAATTTGGATATAACTATGGATTATTTGGAACCAAAACAACATTGGGTGTTGAAGTAGAAGTCCTGGGAGTGCATTCTGACGAAGAACAGCAAAGGTAATCCAATTTTTCTTATAGTAAATCTGAGTTTGGTGAGTGCCAAACTTGGTGGGTGTCAAAACATCTAGCCATGATGGCCGGGCTATCTACTCAGAATATTGCAAAATGTGCTTTCACCGAAAAGCTATTTTAAAATCGGACACCGCAATTGCATAAAGGAGTTCTCTATCTATAATTCTTAAAATAATTGTTATGTTTTTTGTGAACGTTTATCGTGAGTAATTTAGTAAATTCACCGGAAGTGTTCGGTGGGTATGCTAGTTCTGAACGTCACATGCTAATGTACAAAGCTGGTTTTTGATATAAATATGAACTTGATTGAACAAAACATGCATGTATTGTATAACATAATGTCCTAGGAGTGTCATCTGATGAAGATCATCAAAGGTTAGTGCTGCATTTAGCTGTCTTCTGGGGTTTTGTGACATTATATGCTAGCTTGAAAAATGGGTGTCTGATTATTTCTGGCTGGGTACTCTGCTGACATAATCTAATGTTTTGCTTTCGTTTTAAAGCCTTTTTGAAATCGAACAGTGTGGTTAGATTAACGAGAGTCTTGTCTTTAAAATGCTGTAAAATAGTCATATGTTTGAGAAATTGAAGTAATAGCATTTCTAAGGTATTTGAATATCGCGCCACAGGATTCAACTGGCTGTTATGTAGGTGGGACGATTTGGTGCCACCTGCCCTATCTCCCTAATCATGGCATGCAATTTTTCAATGACCGACATGTGTCTGTTTATAATGTATCATTTGATGTTTCATTTAAGAGAGTCAAATGTTTTTTTTTTCAAAATGCTTTATGTATATCTGTCTCATTCTCTGAGAAATCAGTAGTACTGCTAGGTTTAATACAGTAATAATATATATCTGTCTCATTCTCAGAGAAATCAGTAGTACTGCTAGGTTTAATACAGTAATAATATATATCTGTCTCATTCTCTGAGAAATCAGTAGTACTGCTAGGTTTTACACAGTAATAATATATATCTGCCTCTCAGAGAAATCAGTAGTACTGCTAGATTTAACACAGTAATAATATATATCTGCCTCTCAGAGAAATCAGTAGTACTGCTAGGTTTTACACAGTAATAATATATATCTGCCTCTCAGAGAAATCAGTAGTACTGCTAGATTTAACACAGTAATAATATATATCTGTCTCACTCTCAGAGAAATCAGTAGTACTGCTAGGTTTAACACAGTAATAATATATATCTGCCTCACTCTCCGAGAAATCAGTAGTACTGCTAGGTTTAATACAGTAATAATATATATCTGCCTCTCAGAGAAATCAGTAGTACACCATAATTTGCAAATAAATTAATTAAAAATCCTACAATGTGATTTTCTGGATTTTTTTTCTCATTTTGTCTGTCATAGTTGACGTGTACTTATGATGAAAATTACAGGCCTCTCATCTTTTTAAGTCGGAGAACTTGCACAATTGGTCGCTGACTAAATACTTTTTTGCCCCACTGTATCTTCTTGCTTGGAAAATGGCTGTGTGGTTATTTTTGTCTATGTACTCTCCTAACATAATCTAATGTTTTGCTTTCACTGTAAAGCCTTTTTGAAATCGGACAATGTGGTTACATTAAGGAGAAGTGTATCTTTAAAATGGTGTAAAATAGTCGTATGTTTGAGAAATTGAAAGTATGATATTTTTGCTATTTTTGCCGTTAACGGGATCCTATCTCGAAGGGGTCCTCAACAGGTTTTAAGTTATATTTTGCTAATTGTAGGCCACTGTCTGTAATTTGTGTCAATATATGTCATGATGTGTATCCTAACATGAACACAATGATGTGCCAAATCTGGGATTTAGTGCATTTTTATTGGGTAAGCATTAGAATAAGCCTCCTTAATACTTGCAGCCATAGGTGATAATAGAAGCTGATCCGTGGTCAGTATGTGAACTAATTATAATGTTAAGGAAAGATTTGAATGGAGAAACTGATCTGAGAGTAGAGCTCCCTTTCTTTCCATCCTATCAGTATTGATACATGCTCCACCAGACGTGATACCTTGTAGTGCTGCTGATCCAGTTTCTACTGGTCTGACTGAGGATATGAACTCTGACCTGTCCACCAGACGTGATACCTTGTAGTGCTGCTGATCCAGTTTCTACTGGTCTGACTGAGGATATGAACTCTGACCTGTTCACCAGACGTGATACCTTGTAGTGCTGCTGATCCAGTTTCTACTGGTCTGACTGAGGATATGAACTCTGACCTGTCCACCAGACGTGATACCTTGTAGTGCTGCTGATCCAGTTTCTACTGGTCTGACTGAGGATATGAACTCTGACCTGTCCACCAGACGTGATACCTTGTAGTGCTGCTGATCCAGTTTCTACTGGTCTGACTGAGGATATGAACTCTGACCTGTCCACCAGACATTATACCTTGTAGTGCTGCTGATCCAGTTTCTGCTGGTCTGCCTGCGGATATGGAGCTCTGCCCTGTTCACCAGACTTGCTACGTTGACTTTATACCTTGTAAATTAAAAAAAGGAAATAGTAACACTACATAACAATAATTACGCTATAAGGAGTACCAGTACTGAGTCAATGTGCAGGGGTACCAGGTAGTTGAGGTATTAATGAGACTATAAGGAGTACCAGTACTGAGTCAATGTGCAGGGGTACCAGGTAGTTGAGGTAATAATGAGACTATAAGGAGTACCAGTACTGAGTCAATGTGCAGGGGTACCAGGTAGTTGAGGTAATAATGAGACTATAAGGAGTACCAATACAATGTGCAGGGGTACCAGGTAGTTGAGGTAATAATGAGACTATAAGGAGTACCAGTACTGAGTCAATGTGCAGGGGTACCAGGTAGTTGAGGTAATTGAGGGAATATCCACATGTAGGTAGGGGTAAAAGTGACTAGGCAATCAGGATAGATAGGGGCGGAAGGGTAGCCTAGTGGTTAGAGTGTTGAGCTAGTAACTGAAAGGTTGCAAGTTCAAATCCCCGAGCTGAAAAGGTACAAAACTGTCGTCTTGCCCCTGAATAAGGCAGTTAACCCACTGTTCCTAAGCTGTCATTGAAAATAAGAATTTGTTCTTAGCTGACTTGCCTAGTTAACCTGTTAGGGCTAGGGGGCAGTATTGACACGGCTGGATAAAAAAACATACCCGATTTAATCTGGTTACCACTCCTACCCAGTAACTAGAATATGCATATACTTATTACATATGGATAGAAAACACCCAAAACTGTTTGAATGGTGTCTGTGAGTATAACAGAACTCATTTGGCAGGCAAAACCCTGAGACATTTTCTGACAGGAAGTGGATACCTGATGTGTTGTATTACCTTTAAACCCATCCCATTGAAAAACACAGGGGCTGAGGAATATTTTGGCACTTCCTATTGCTTCCACTAGATGTCACCAGCCTTTACAAAGTGTTTTGAGTCTTCTGGAGGGAGATCTGACCGAACAAGAGCCATGGAACGATGATGGCCCATTAGACACCTGGCGCGCGAGTTCATGTTGGGTACCCTCGTTCCAATACGTTATAAAAGAGTATGCATTCGTCCACCTTGAATATTATTCATGTTCTGGTTAAAAAAGGCCCTAATGATTTATGCTATACAACGTTTGACATGTTTGAACGAACGTAAATATATTTTTTCCCCTCGTTCATGACGAGAAGTCCGGCTGGCTTAGATCATGTGCTAACAAGACGGAGATTTTTGGACATAAATGATGAGCTTTTTTGAACAAAACTACATTCGTTATGGACCTGTGATACCTGGAAGTGACATCTGATGAAGAGAATCAAAGGTAATGGATTATTTACATAGTATTTTCGATTTTAGATCTCCCCAACATGACGTCTAGTCTGTATCGCAACGCGTATTTTTCTGGGCGCAGTGCTCAGATTATTGCAAAGTGTGATTTCCCAGTAAGGTTATTTTTAAATCTGGCAAGTTGATTGCGTTCAAGAGATGTAAATCTATAATTCTTTAGATGACAATATAATATTTTACCAATGTTTTCTAATTTTAATTATTTAATTTGTGGTGCTGACTTGACTGCCGGTTATTGGAGGGAAACGATTTCCTCAACATCAATGCCATAGTAAAACGCTGTTTTTGGATATAAATATGAACTTGATAGAACTAAAAATGCATGCATTGTCTAACATAATGTCCTAGGAGTGTCATCTGATGGAGATTGTAAAAGGTTAGTGCATCATTTTAGCTGGTTTTATGGTTTTGGTGACCCTGTCTTTGAATTGACAAAACATTACACACATCTCTTGTAAATGTACTGTCCTAACATAACTCTAAATTTATGCTTTCGCCGTAAAACCTTTTTGAAATCGTAAAACGTGGTTAGATTAACCTGTTAGGGCTAGGGGGCAGCATTGACACGGCTGGATAAAAAACATACCCGATTTAATCTGGTTACCACTCCTACCCAGTAACTAGAATATGCATATACTTATTACATATGGATAGAAAACACCCTAAATTTTCTAAAACTGTTTGAATGGTGTCTGTGAGTATAACAGAACTCAAATGGCAGGTCAAAACCTGAGAGATTCCTTTACAGGAAGTGGCCTGTCTGACCATTTGTTGAACTTCTTTTCCATCTCTATCATTTACTAAGGATCTCTGCTCTAACGTGACACTTCCCACGTCGTCCATAGGCGCTCAGAGCCCGGGAAAAAACAGAATGTCGTCATTCCAGCCCCAGGCTGAAACACATTATCGCCTTTCTCAAGTGGCCGATCAAGAGACACTAGCTTATGCGCGTGACCCCGACCGCCCCCGCCTTTGGGATTTTTTCCTCTGTTTGCCGAAAAGGAGATTCCCTGTCGGAATATTATCGCTTTTCTACGAGAAAAATGTCGTAAAAATTGATTTTAAACAGCGGTTGACATGCTTCGAAGTACGGTAATGGAATACTTAGAATTTTATTGTCACGAATTGCGCCATGCGCGTGACACTTCTTTACTATTTCGGATAGTGTCTGGAACGCACGAACAAAACGCCGCTATTCGGATATAACGATGGATTATTTTGGACCAAACCAACATTTGTTATTGAAGTAGCAGTCCTGGGTGTGTATTCTGACGAAGACAACAAAAGGTAATGAAACTTTTATAATAGTAAATATGATTATGGTGAGTGCTAAACTTGCCGGGTGTCTAAATAGCGAGCCCGTGATGCCTGGGCTATGTACTTAGAATATTGCAAAATGTGCTTTCACCAAAAAGCTATTTTAAAATCGGACATATCGAGTGCATAGAGGAGGTCTGTATCTATAATTATTAAAATAATTGTTATGCTTTTTGTGAACGTTTATCGTGAGTAATTTAGTAAAATGTTAGCGAATTCCCCGGAAGTTTGCGAGGGCTATGCTAGTTCTGAACGTCACATGCTAATGTAAAAAGCTGGTTTTTGATATAAATATGAACTTGATTGAACAAAACATGCATGTATTGTATAACATAATGTCCTAGGGTTGTCATCTGATGAAGATCATCAAAGGTGAGTGCTGCATTTAGCTGTCTTCTGGGTTTTGGTGACATTATATGCTGGCTTGAAAAATGGGTGTCTGATTATTTCTGGCTTGGTACTCTGCTGACATAATCTAATGTTTTGCTTTCGTTGTAAAGCCTTTTTGAAATCGGACAGTGTGGTTAGATTAACGAGAGTCTTGTCTTTAAATGGCTGTAAAATAGTCATATGTTTGAGAAATTGAAGTAATAGGATTTTTAAGGTTTTGAAAATCGCGCCACAGGATAGCAGTGGCTGTTACGTAGGTGGGACGAATTCGTCCCGCCTAGCCTAGAGAGGTTAAGGAGATGTTTATCTTTCAAAGGGTGTAAAATAGTTGTATGTTTGAAAAATTTGAATTTTGACATTTATTTGGATTCAAATTTGCCGCTCTTGAAATGCACCTGCTGTTGATGGAGTGCACCACGGGTGGCACGCAAGCGTCCCACCTAGCCCATAGAGGTTAATGGTGTCTGTGAGTATAACAGAACTCATATGGCAGGCAAAAACCTGAGAAGATTTCATGCAGGAAGTGGCCTGTCTGACAAGGTGTCCTTCTTCTTGTCTCTGTTTATTGAAGACTGAGGATCTTAGCTGTAACGTGACACTTCCTACGGCTCCCATAGGCTCTCAGAGCCCGGGAAAAAGCTGAACGATATCGAGGTAGCCTCTGGCTGAAACACATTATCGCCTTTGCCTAGTGGCCGATCAGAGGACAAAGGGCTTAGGCGCGTGCCCGAGTCGACCCAGTGATTTATTTTCTTTCGTCTGTTTACCTAATTGCAGATTCCCGGTCGGAATATTATCCCTTTTTTACGAGAAAAATTGCATAAAAATTGATTTTAAACAGCGGTTGACATGCTTCGAAGTACGGTAATTAAATATTTAGAAATCTTTTGTCACGAAATGCGCCGCTGTTGGAACATAACTATGGATTATTTTGGACCAAACCAACATTTGTTATTGAAGTAGAAGTCCTGGGAGTGCATTCTGACGAAGACAGCAAGGGTAATCAAACTTTTCTAATAGTAAATCGGAGTTTGGTAAAGGCTAAACTTGCTGGGTGTCTAAATAGCTAGCCCTTTGATGCCGGGCTATCTACTTAGAATATTGCAAAATGTGCTTTCACCGAAAAGCTATTTTAAAATCGGACATATCGAGTGCATAGAGGAGGTCTGTATCTATAATTCTTAAAATAATTGTTATGCTTTTTGTGAACATTTATCATGAGTAATTTAGTAAATTGTTAGTAAATTCGCCGGACGTTTGCGGGGGGTATGCTAGTTCTGAACGTCACATGCTAATGTAAAAAGCTGGTTTTTGATATAAATATGAACTTGATTGAACAAAACATGCATGTATTGAATAACATAATGTCCTAGGGTTGTCATCTGATGAAGATCATCAAAGGTTACTGCTGCATTTAGCTGTCTTCTGGGTTTATGTGACATTATATGCTAGCTTGAAAAATGGGTGTCTGATTATTTCTGGCTGGGTACTCTGCTGACATAATCTAATGTTTTGCTTTCGTTGTAAAGCCTTTTTGAAATCAGACAGTGTGGTTAGATTAACAAGAGTCTTGTCTTTAAAATGGTGTAAAATAGTCATATGTTTGAGAAATTGAAGTAATAGCATTTCTAAGGTATTTGAATAACGCGCCACAGGATTCCACTGGCTGTTACGTAGGTGGGACGATTTCGTCCCACCTACCCTAGAGAGGATAAACCGCAGCCGTCGACACAGCAGTTCTTAAAATTGGATGTAAACATAGACAACGCTGTATTAAATTTGTCAGTCTAGAGCACCAGTGAAAGGGATTTCGAAATGGGAGAAGTTAGGAGCAATTTATATAAGGACGGTATTTGGTATCATGATAAGTTACCAATACTACCTAAGTCATTGTTTAGAGATGCGGCAAGATTGACACATGGGCAGAGCCATGTGTCAACAGGGGGGATAGTAGAGCAGGTTCGGGAACACTTTGTGGCCTATTGGATAACGAACAACTTAAAAAAAACATTTTTTATAATAGATAAGCATATTAAATGGGAAGAAGTGGTCACAACTTACTGGGTGGACACGATTAGGGTAGTTGGTTTACTAGGATCTCTCTCTTAAATAATGGATTACATTTTAGCTGATCAGGTAAACCATAGAGAATGCCAGTTAGGGAGGCCAGAACAGGTAGACATAGAAGTTGAAGATACACTAACAGAACACATGGTTAACCAAACCCCTATGTCCGAGACTTTGTGTCCAACAGGTGAATTACAGGAGAAGATGATTCACTCAATCCAACCAGGAGACTGGGTGTGGATCCAGTCCCTGAGGAGAAAAGAACTGGAAGCAGCCACGGTGGGAGGGCCCATACCAAGTGTTCCTGGTAATAGCCTTCGTGGTGAGAATAGCTGAAAGAGCTACCTGGGTTCATATCACACATTGCGGGAGGGTAAGACACACTGACACTGTCGAACAATCCCAGAGTTAGGAGAAGAACCGAATACCAATAAGGTTCGGGGGTTACCTCTCTAACGAAGATTCCCTAACTCGCCCGATCCTCACTGTGTGCGTTCATAGAAGTGAAAGTGTGGGTTGGCCTCTAGCCAGTGATATATTCTCCGGGAGGGGGTGGGGCTTTACAGGGGTACTGGTCAGTCTGAGCTGTCTGATTTTGGGAGCCATATTCCTAATACACCATGAACCACTCGAGAAGTCAGAAAGTTGTAACTTGACCCATAGTGTAGAAGATGAGGAGTTTATATGGCCTAGGTACAAAAGGTCACTCGATCTGGATAAAAAGGAAGTGAGATTAGAGTTAGGGAAGGATGTCTCAATAGAGTTCTATGCAGACCAAATGGGGTCCCTAACCTCATGGCAGTCTAGGACTCGGACTTCATGGGGAAGATATCTGTGTAGATCCCGGTGTAACTCATGGAATCAGGTCATAGCTCACACAGAGAGAGAAGGCTATGTCAATCCACACACCCAATATAGAAACAGATGGAGTATAGTGAAGGCCAGTGTTTTTGACTGCAATCCAGAGCAAGGGAAGTATTGCTTGAAGATAGGAATGACCATTAAAAGCATAAAAAAAGAGGATTTAGGGTTATGGTATGTTGGCCTTGACCAGACCATTGTCAACACTGCGGTACCATTCTGAGTAGTAGAGGTTAGGACATGGAATTAATTTACCAAGGGGAATGGCCTGTATGGTAAAGCTGTTCATGAAGGCAAGGAAGCCAGACAGTTGCACTGATCTGCATTATCTGTATCCTATGTGCCCATTAGATCCAGACTTCCCCCTTTCACAGTCGCAGGAGGAGACTATTATTGTGTGGCTCGACACAACACACACGGATGGAACGTAGGGGAAGTAAGAACATGCAATAGGACAGAGAATGTTACAACTGACAAGACAATGAGGGACCTGACTGGGTGGTTGATTTCCGAGGACTTTAGTAAGATAAAAAGGCCGAGAGAGGATGTCTGGTGATTGTGTGGAGGTATGAAGCTGTGGCCAAACCTGCCTGCAAAATGAACTGGTATTTGTGCATTGGTACAGTTAGGCATGCCCTTCACCCTTATACAACACAAAGACCTAGTGTCAGGTGAAAGAGAGAGGAGGAGTGCTCCGTCAGGGTCCTTTGACGATAGAATTTACATTGATAGCATTGGGGTTCCAAGGGGGTACCTGATGAGTTTAAAGCTAGGAATCAGATATGGGCTGGATTGGAATCAAGTCTTTTTTTGGTGGTCGACTCTCAATAAAAATGTGGATTGGATAAATTACATTTATTATAACCAACAGCGTTTCATCAACTATACCAGAGAGGCAATTCAAGGGTTAGCAGAACAGACAGCTGCGACTACTTTGATGGTATTGCAGAATAGAATAGCTTTGGATATGCTTCTGGCTGAAAAGGGTGGTGTGTGTGTGATGTTCGGATCTGAATGCTGTACTTTCATCCCTGAGAACACAGCTCCAGATGGATCAGTGACCAAGGCCCTGGCCGGTCTAAACAATTTAGCTCAGGAGTTAGCAGAAAATTCCGGGGTGGACACGGCACTCACGGGATGGTTTGATAGTACGTTCGGAAAATGGAAAAAGGTTGTAATCACTGTTTTCACCTGTATGACTGTGTTGATTTCATGTGGTTGTTGTTTGGTCCCTTGTGCGAGAGGTCTCATTTCCAGGGCTCTGGAGAGATCGATGACGGAACAGATGGTGAGATACGGACCGATTCCAAGATCAGACCAGTGGGATGACAAATACCTACCGCCGAGCCTGGTGGAGGATTCATTCAATTACGAGGAGCCCATGTTAGACGAGACCATCTTTAATGTTTAGGAAGACTGTTTCTCTAAATGAAGGTCATAGCAAAAATCCTAATCCGAAGAGTTATGACTGGACATAGGCTTAGAACAGTCATTAATAAGTATGTAATGAAAATACATGTATTCGTTTTCTTTGATCTAGTTTGATTTTGTGTGACATTTCTGAATCCAATAAAAATAGATGTGTTATAGTGTATGTGAAATATTTAGCCAATAGGGTGGATTGTAGTGGAAATAATATGATTAAAGGTTTGACTAAAGGATTTCACCCTGAAAAGGTATAACCGAGTGATTATAAGATGAATGTACTAATGTGTGTGTGTCGGAAAAGTTGAAGCTTAATGATTTAGCAATGTAAGCAACCACACAGCAGACAACTTGTGACCACTGTGAAACTGATAACAGGAAGAAGGTCTCCCCACCCAGGGAGGGGAGAAACCTTTAGGCTTGCAGTAGACTATGTAACATGGGGCAGGATATGATAAGCAATGTATGAGATGGAGAAGGCTTGTAAATAAGCATTGACAGTGTTAAAGAAGAGGAGGGGCATTTGTAAGGGGTATGACATATGGTATGACCAAATGTCAGGTATAAAAGGCTGTGTACATTGTATGATATTCAGAGCTCTCGTAAATAAACATTCTGACCAATTGTAGGCTGGCTCTCCGTCTGCTTCATTCAACCAGAATCTTACACCCTCTGGGGGGCAGACTGAGTAGTTTAATTGAAGTTCGGTTTATGAACATTGGGAACAGAATTCCCATGACAATTTGGTCCTTCAAGCCGGATTCCAACATCTGTCCCTGTCTTCCTAAGGTAACACGCCGAAAACCGTGCACGGGCAGGTCATTGACTCGTAAACTGTCCTGTCCCCTGAAATTGGGGTTCCATATCAGGCCGGTAAATATCTAAGGTCGACAGGGACGGTGACGGAATCGAACCTACATTGCTTTTCCCAGCCTACAAGACAAAGGTCAGTAAATCTTTATTTACGCGGATTTGGGGGAATAATACCTATGATTGCATGTAGTGGATAAGGGAGTTAGTGTAGTCTAGGTGTTAAACGCCGAAATATCCATTGGGGCATACTAACCTGGTGACCTGTCTTTAGAATATTGTGTGGAGAACCCTGATATAGGTAGTATTCTATGCAATTGGAAGAGAGGAATTGGGTGTAGAGCCATCCTAGGCAAGGTGTGGGGGGGTACGTAATGACCCTAGGTATCTGTGGCCACTACCAATGTAAACTATCTAATGTTGAGACCTAAAGGTTAACCTGTTGGGTCTAGGGGGCAGCATTTGCACGTCTGGATAAAAAAAATGTACCCGATTTAATCTGGTTACTAATCCTACCCAGTAACTAGAATATGCATATACTTATTATATATGGATAGAAAACACTCTAAAGTTTCTAAAACTGTTTGAATGGTGTCTGTGAGTATAACAGAACTCATTTGGCAGGCAAAACCCTGAGACATTTTCTGACAGGAAGTGGATACCTGATGTGTTGTATTGACTTTAAACCTATCCCATTGAAAAACACAGGGGCTTAGGAATATTTTGGCACTTCCTATTGCTTCCACTAGATGTCACCAGCCTTTACAAAGTGTTTTGAGTCTTCTGGAGGGAGATCTGACCGAACAAGAGCCATGGAACGATGATGTCCCATTAGACACCTGGCGCGCGAGTTCATGTTGGGTACCCTCGTTCCAATACGTTATAAAAGAGTATGCATTCGTCCACCTTGAATATTATTCATGTTCTGGTTAAAAAAGGCCCTAATGATTTATGCTATACAACGTTTGACATGTTTGAACGAACGGAAATATATTTTTTCCCCTCGTTCATGACGAGAAGTCCGGCTGGCTTGCATCATGTGCTAACGAGACGGAGATTTTTGGACATAAATGATGAGCTTTTTTGAACAAAACTACATTCGTTATGGACCTGTGATACCTGGAAGTGACATCTGATGAAGAGAATCAAAGGTAATGGATTATTTACATAGTATTTTCGATTTTAGATCTCCCCAACATGACGTCTAGTCTGTATCGCAACGCGTATTTTCCTGGGCGCAGTGCTCAGATTATTGCAAAGTGTGATTTCCCAGTAAGGTTATTTTTAAATCTGGCAAGTTGATTGAGTTCAAGAGATGTAAATCTATAATTCTTTAAATGACAATATAATATTTTACCAATGTTTTCTAATTTTAATTATTTAATTTGTGACGCTGACTTGACTGCCGGTTATTGGAGGGAAACGATTTCCTCAACATCAATGCCATAGTAAAACGCTGTTTTTGGATATAAATATGAACTTGATAGAACTAAAAATGCATGCATTGTCTAACATAATGTCCTAGGAGTGTCATCTGATGGAGATTGTAAAAGGTTAGTGCATCATTTTAGCTGGTTTTATGGTTTTGGTGACCCTGTCTTTGACTTGACAAAACATTACACACAACTCTTGTAAATGTACTGTCCTAACATACTCTAAATTTATGCTTTCGCCGTAAAAACCTTTTTGAAATCGTAAAACGTGGTTAGATTAACCTCTTGGGGCTAGGTGGGACGCTAGCGTGCCACCTGTGGTGCACTCCATCAACAGCAGGTGCATTTCAAGAGCGGCAAATTTGAATCCAAATAAATGTCAAAATTCAAATTTTTCAAAAATACAACTATGTTACACCATTTGAAAGATAAACATCTCCTTAATCTAACCACGTTTTACGATTTCAAAAAGGTTTTACGGCGAAAGCATAAATTTAGAGTATGTTAGGACAGTACATTTACAAGAGTTGTGTGTAATGTTTTGTCAAGTCAAAGACAGGGTCACCAAAACCATAAAACCAGCTAAAATGATACACTAACCTTTTACAATCTCCATCAGATGACACTCCTAGGACATTATGTTAGACAATGCATGCATTTTTAGTTCTATCAAGTTCATATTTATATACAAAAACAGCGTTTTACTATGGCATTGATGTTGAGGAAATCGTTTCCCTCCAATAACCGGCAGTCAAGTCAGCGTCAGAAATTAAATAATTAAAATTAGAAAACATTGGTAAAATATTATATTGTCATTTAAAGAATTATAGATTTACATCTTTTGAACGCAATCAACTTGCCAGATTTAAAAATAACCTTACTGGGAAATCACACTTTGCAATAATCTGAGCACTGTGCCCAGAAAAATACGCGTTGCGATACAGACTAGACGTCATGTTGGGGAGATCTAAAATCGAAAATACTATGTAAATAATCCATTACCTTTGATTCTCTTCATCAGATGTCACTTCCAGGTATCACAGGTCCATAACGAATGTAGTTTTGTTCAAAAAAGCTCATCATTTATGTCCAAAAATCTCCGTCTCGTTAGCACATGATGTAAGCCAGCCGGACTTCTCGTCATGAACGAGGGGAAAAAATATATTTCCGTTCGTTCAAACATGTCAAACGTTGTATAGCATAAATCATTAGGGCCTTTTTTAACCAGAACATGAATAATATTCAAGGTGGACGAATGCATAGCCTTTTATAACGTATTGGAACGAGGGTACCCAACATGAAGTAGCGCGCCAGGTGTCTAATGGGACATCACCGTTCCATGGCTCTTGTTCGGTCAGATCTCCCTCCAGAAGACTCAAAACACTTTGTAAAGGCTGGTGACATCTAGTGGAAGCAATAGGAAGTGCCAAAATATTCCTAAACCCCTGTGTTTTTCAATGGGAGAGGTTTAAAGTCAATACAACACATCAGGTATCCACTTCCTGTCAGAAAATGTCTCAGGGTTTTGCCTGCCAAATGAGTTCTGTTATACTCACAGACACCATTCAAACAGTTTTGGAAACTTTAGAGTGTTTTCTATCCATATATAATAAGTATATGCATATTCTAGTTACTGGGTAGGATTAGTAACCAGATTAAATCGGGTACATTTTTTTTATCCAGACGTGCAAATGCTGCCCCCTAGACCCAACAGGTTAAGGAGATGTTTATCTTTCAAATGGTGTAAAATAGTTGTATTTTTGAAAAATTTGAATTTTGACATTTATTTGGATTCAAATTTGCCGCTCTTGAAATGCACCTGCTGTTTATGGAGTGCACCACGGGTGGCACGCTAGCGTCCCACCTAGCCCCAAGAGGTTAAACTGGTCGATAAACATTGGGCAAGCTAATGCGCTTAGATCTAAAGGATAACTGATCTAGAGTATATTAGTGGGGAGGGGAGTCGAGATCTAACAGGGCGCAAAAATTGGTCTGACTATTCTATGGAAGGTGGAAGCACACACACATAGATTGTGAGAAGTGAAAAGCACATACACAGAGATCGTGTGCATAGAGTGTGAGCACCCACACAGAGAGGAGTGATAAACACATAGATTGTGATACACATAGAAGGTTTAACCTGTTAGGGCTAGGGGGCAGTATTGACACGGCTGGATAAAAAACGTACCCGATTTAATCTGTTTAGTACTCCTGCCCAGAAACTAGAATATGCATATAATTATTGGCTTTGGATAGAAAACACTCCAAAGTTTCTAAAACTGTTTGAATGATGTCTGTGAGTATAACAGAACTCAAATGGCAGGTCAAAACCTGAGAGATTCCTTTACAGGAAGTGGCCTGTCTGACCATTTATTGTCTTTCTTTGACATCTCATTCAATTACAAAGGATCTCTGCGGTAACGTGACACTTCCCACGGCTCCAATAGGCTCTCAGAGCCCGGGAAAAACCTGAATGTCGTCATTCCAGCCCCAGGCTGAAACACATTATCGCCTTTCTCAAGTGGCCGATCAAGGGACTGTGGGCTTAGGCGCGTGCACTGGCCGCCCCCGTCTTTGTGATTTTTCCTCTGTTTCCCGAAAAGGAGATTCCCGCTAACCACACTGTCCGATTTCAAAACGGCTTTACAGCGAAAGCAAAACATTAGATTATGTCAGCAGAGTACCAAGCCAGAAATAATCAGACACCCATTTTACAAGCTAGCATATAATGTCACAAAAACCCAGAAGACAGCTAAATGCAGCACTAACCTTTGATGATCTTCATCAGATGACACACCTAGGACATTATGTTATACAATACATGCATGTTTTGTTCAATCAAGTTCATATTTATATCAAAAAACAGCTTTTTACATTAGCATGTGACGTTCAGAACTAGCATACCCCCCGCAAACTTCCGGGGAATTTGCTAACAATTTACTAAATTTACTCACGATAAACGTTCACAAAAAGCATAACAATTATTTTAAGAATTATAGATACAGAACTCCTCTATGCACTCGATATGTCCGATTTTAAAATAGCTTTTTGGTGAAAGCACATTTTGCAATATTCTAAGTACATAGCCCAGCCATCACGGGCTAGCTATTTAGACACCCGGCAAGTTTAGCCTTCACCAAAATCAGATTTACTATTATAAAAGTTTGATTACCTTTTGTTGTCTTCGTCAGAATGCACTCCCAGGACTGCTACTTCAATAACAAATGTTGGTTTGGTCCAAAATAATCCATCGTTATATCCAAATAGCGGCGTTTTGTTCGTGCGTTCAAGACACTATCTGAAATGGTAAATCAGGGTCGCTCGCATGGCGCAATTCGTGAAAAAAAAAATCTAAATATTCCATTACCGTACTTCGAAGCATGTCAACCGCTGTTTAAAATCTATTTTTATGCAATTTATCTCGTAAAAAAGCGATAATATACCGACCGGGAATCTCCTTTTCGGCAATCAGAGGAAAAAACACAAAGACGGGGGCGGCCAGGGCACGCGCCTAAGCCCACAGTCCCTTGATCGGCCACTTGAGAAAGGCGTTAATGTGTTTCAGCCTGGGGCTGGGATGACAACATTCAGGTTTTTCCCGGGCTCTGAGCGCCCATGGAAGACGTAGGAAGTGTCACGTTAGAGCAGAGATCCTTTGTAAAAGATAGAGATGGCAAAGAAGTTCAAGAAATGGTCAGACAGGCCACTTCCTGTAAAGAAATCTCTCAGGTTTTGACCTGCCATTTGAGTCCTGTTATACTCACAGACACCATTCAAACAGTTTTAGAAACTTTGGAGTGTTTTCTATCCAAAGTCAATAATTATATGCATATTCTAGTTACTGGGCAGGAGTAGTAACCAGATTAAATCGGGTACGTTTTTTATCCAGCCGTGAAAATACTGTCCCCTAGCCATAACAGGTTAAAAGAGGAAGTAAACATAGACAAAGCTAAATTAAAATTGTCAGTCTAGAGCACCAGTGAAAGGGATTTCGAAATGGGAGAAGTTAGGAGCAATTTATATAAGGACGGTATTTGGTATCATGATAAGTTACCAATACTACCTAAGTCATTGTTTAGAGATGCGGCAAGATTGACACATGGGCAGAGCCATGTGTCAACAGGGGGATAGTAGTGCAGGTTCGGAAACACTTTGTGGCCTATTGGATAAGGAACTACTTAAAAAAAACATTTTTTATAATAGATAAGTATATTAAATGGGAAGAAACGGTCCCAACGTACTGGGTGGACACGATTAGGGTAGTTGGTTTACTAGGATCTATCTCTTTAAATAATGGATTACATTTTAGCTGATCAGGTAAACCATATAGAATGCCAGAGTTAGGGAGGCCAGAACAGGTAGACATAGAAGTTGAAGATATACTAACAGAACACATGGTTAACCAAACCCGTATGTCCGAGACTTTGTGTCCAACAGGTGAATTACAGGAGAAGATGATTCACTCAATCCAACCAGGAGACTGGGTGTGGATCCAGTCCCTGAGGAGAAAAGAACTGGAAGCAGCCACGGTGGGAGGGCCCATACCAAGTGTTCCTGGTAATAGCCTTCGCGGTGAGAATAGCTGAAAGAGCTACCTGGGTTCATATCACACATTGCGGGAGGGTAAGACACACTGACACTGTCGAACAATCACAGAGTCAGGAGAAGAACCGAATACCAACAAGGTTCGGGGGTTACCTCTCTAACGAAGATTCCCTAACCCGCCCGATCCTCACTGTGTGCATTCATAGAAGTGAAAGCGTGGATTGGCCTCTAGCCAGTGATATATTCTCCGGGAGGGGGTGGGGCTTTACAGGGGTACTGGTCAGTCTGAGCTGTCTGATTGTAGGAGCCATATTCCTAATACACCATGAACCACTCGAGAAGTCAGAAAGTAGTAACTTGACCCATAGTGTAGAAGATGAGGAGTTTTTATGGCCTAGGTACAAAAGGTCACTCGATCTGGATAAAAAGGAAGTGAGAGTAGAGTTAGGGAAGGATGTCTCAATAGAGTTCTATGCAGACCAAATGGGGTCCCTAACCTCCTGGCAGTCTAGGACTCGGACTTCATGGGGAAGATATCTGTGTAGATCCCGGTGTAGCTCATGGAATCAGGTCATAGCTCACACAGAGAGAGAAGGCTATGTCAATCCACACACCCAATATAGAAACAGATGGAGTATAGTGAAGGCCAGGGTTTTTGACTGCAATCCAGAGCAAGGGAAGTATTGCTTGAAGATAGGAATGACCATTAAAAGCATAAAGAAAGAGGATTTAGGGTTATGGTATGTTGGCCTTGACCAGACCATTGTCGACACTGCGGTACCATTCCGAGTAGTAGAGGTTAGGACAGGAGATAGTTCTACCGCCAGCCAGAATACCAGTAGTACCCCTGATAAAACGGACATTACCCGTGTAGTCATCCAGAGCCAAGGACCGGTGAGGATAGTTCAGACGAAAGATCTTAAAACCTCTTACATCTAGACGTTCCGCTAGCGGAACACCTGCTCCAATATCCAATGATAGGCGTGGCGCGAATTACAAATTCCTCAAAAATACAAAAACTTCAATTTTTCAAACATATGACTATTTCACAGCATTTTAAAGACAAGACTCTCGTTAATCTAACCACACTGTCCGATTTCAAAAAGGCTTTACAGCGAAAGCAAAACATTAGATTATGTCAGCAGAGTACCAAGCCAGAAATAATCAGACACCCATTTTTCATGCTAGCATATAATGTCACAAAAACCCAGAAGACAGCTAAATGCAGCACTAACCTTTGATGATCTTCATCAGATGACACACCTAGGACATTATGTTATACAATACATGAATGTTTTGTTCAATCAAGTTCATATTTATATCAAAAAACAGCTTTTTACATTAGCATGTGACGTTCAGAACTAGCATACCCCCCGCAAACTTCCGGGGAATTTGCTAACAATTTACTAAATTACTCACGATAAACGTTCACAAAAAGCATAACAATTATTTTAAGAATTATAGATACAGAACTCCTCTATGCACTCGATATGTCCGATTTTAAAATAGCTTTTTGGTGAAAGCACATTTTGCAATATTCTAAGTACATAGCCCAGCCATCACGGGCTAGCTATTTAGACAACCGAGCTAAGATCCTCACTCTTCAATAAACAGAGACAAGAAGAACGACACCTTGTCAGACAGGCCACTTCCTGCATGAAATCTTCTCAGGTTTTTGCCTGCCATATGAGTTCTGTTATACTCACAGACACCATTCAAACAGTTTAAGAAACGTTAGGGTGTTTTCTATCCAAAGCCAGTAATTATATGCATATTCTAGTTACTGGGCAGGAGTAGTAACCAGATTAAATCGGGTACGTTTTTTTATCCAGCCGTGAAAATACTGCCCCCTAGCCATAACAGGTTAACCTGTTAGGGCTAGGGGGCAGTATTGACACGGCTGGATAAAAAAAACATACCCGATTTAAGGAAGTGATTGAGGTGGAGACTTGGTTTGGGGATTCCAACCTATGGCTGGAATGGATTCAGTATACAGCTAGATCAGTAGCTAAAGAAGAAGGTTATGCCCCCCCGAGAGGGGGAACCTGATCCTAGATCATAATGAATCAGATTACAAGGAGAGGGGGACCTGATCCTAGATCAGAATGAATCAGATTACATGGAGAGGGGGGACCTGATCCTGGATCATAATGAATCAGATTACATGGAGGGGTGGACCTAATCCTAGATCAAAATGAATCAGATTACATGGAGAGGGGGGACCTGATCCTAGATCATAATGCATCAGATTACATGGAGAGGGGGGACATGATCCTAGATTATAATGAATCAGATTAAATGGAGAGGGGGGCCTGATCCTATATCATAATGAATCAGATTACATGGAGAGGGGGAACCTGATCCTATGTCATAATGAATCAGATTACATGGAGAGGGAGGACCTAATCCTAGATCATAATGAATCAGATTACATGGAGAGGGGGGGACCTGATCCTAGATCATAATGAATCAGATTACATGGAGAGGGGGGACCTGATCTTAGATCATAATGAATCAGATTACATTGAGAGGGGGGACCTGATCCTAGATCATAATGAATTAGATTACATGGAGAGGGGGGACCTGATCCTGGATTATAATGAATCAGATTACATGGAGAGTGGGGACCTGATCCTAGATCATAATGAATCAGATTACATGGAGAGGAGGGACCAGATCTTAGATCATAATGAATCAGATTACATGGAGAGGGGGGACCTGATCCTAGATTATGATGAATTAGATTACATGGAGAGGGGGTACCTGATCCTAGATCATAATGAATCAGATTACATGGAGAGGGGGGGACCTGATCCTAGAACATAATGAATCAGATTACATGGATAGGGAGGACCTGATCCTAGATCATAATGAATCAGATTACATGGAGAGGAGGGGACCTGATCCTAGATCATAATGAATCAGATTACATGGAGAGGAGGGGACCTGATCCTAGATCATAATGAATCAGATTACATGGAGAGGGGGGACCTGATCCTAGATCATAATGAATCAGATTACATGGAGAGGGGGGGACCTGATCCTAGATCATAATGAATCAGATTACATGGAGAGGAGGGACCTGATCCTAGATCGTAATGAATCAGATTACATGGAGAGCCGGATATATACACTGCTCAAAAAAATAAAGGGAACACTTAAACAACACAATGTAACTCCAAGTCAATCACACTTCTGTGAAATCAAACTGTCCACTTAGGAAGCAACACTGATTGACAATACATTTCACATGCTGTTGTGCAAATGGAATAGACAACAGGTGGAAATTATAGGCAATTAGCAAGACACCCCCAATAAAGGAGTGGTTCTACAGGTGGGGACCACAGACCACTTCTCAGTTCCTATGCTTCCTGGCTGATGTTTTGGTCACTTTTGAATGCTGGCGGTGCTTTCACTCTAGTGGTAGCATGAGATGGAGTCTACAACCCACACAAGTGGCTCAGGTAGTGCAGCTCATCCAGGATGGCACATCAATGCGAGCTGTGGCAAGAAGGTTTGCTGTGTCTGTCAGCATAGTGTCCAGAGCATGGAGGCGCTACCAGGAGACAGGCCAGTACATGAGGAGACGTGGAGGAGACCGTAGGAGGGCAACAACCCAGCAGCAGGACCGCTACCTCTGCCTTTGTGCAAGGAGGAGCAGGAGAAGCACTGCCAGAGCCCTGCAAAATGACCTCCAGCAGGCCACAAATGTGCATGTGTCTGCTCAAACGGTCAGAAACAGACTCCATGAGGGTGGTATGAGGGCCCGACGTCCACAGGTGGGGGTTGTGCTTACAGCCCAACACCATGCAGGACGTTTGGCATTTGCCAGAGAACCCCAAGATTGGCAAATTCGCCACTGGCGCCCTGTGCTCTTCACAGATGAAAGCAGGTTCACACTGAGCACGTGACAGACGTGACAGAGTCTGGAGACGCCGTGAAGAACGTTCTGCTGCCTGCAACATCCTCCAGCATGACCGGTTTGGCGATGGGTCAGTCATGGTGTGGGGTGGCATTTCTTTGGGGGGCCGCACAGCCCTCCATGTGCTCGCCAGAGGTAGCCTGACTGCCATTAGGTACCGGGATGAGATCCTCAGACCCCTTGTGAGACCATATGCTGGTGCGGTTGGCCCTGGGTTCCTCCTAATGCAAGACAATGCTAGACCTCATGTGGCTGGAGTGTGTCAGCAGTTCCTGCAAGAGGAAGGCATTGATGCTATGGACTGGCCCGCCCGTTCCCCAGACCTGAATCCAATTGAGCACATCTGGGACGTCATGTCTCGCTCCATCCACCAACGCCACGTTGCACCACAGACTGTCCAGGAGTTGGCGGATGCTTTAGTCCAGGTCTGGGAGGAGATCCCTCAGGAGACCATCCGCCACCTCATCAGGAGCATGCCCAGGCGTTGTAGGGAGGTCATACAGGCACGTGGAGGCCACACACACTACTGAGCCTCATTTTGACTTGTTTTAAGGACATTACATCAAAGTTGGATCAGCCTGTAGTGTGGTTTTCCACTTTAATTTTGAGTGTGACTCCAAATCCAGACCTCCATGGGTTGATACATTGGATTTCCATTGATTATTTTTGTGTGATTTTGTTGTCAGCACATTCAACTATGTAAAGAAAAAAGTATTTCATAAGATTATTTCTTTCATTAAGATCTAGGATGTGTTGTTTAAGTGTTCCCTTTATTTTTTTGAGCAGTATATAATATACCCTACTATTTTTTAATATTTAATATGCCATAAACTATTGTTTTTTTTAAGTTTCATTAATTCATTGTAATTAACTTAATCATTATGACACACCCCTCTCTATTATCATTGGTTGCACTAATTGCACTGTTCGTCTACATAACCTGGTTCAAGTATTGATGACATCACCCTGAAGAAGGCACAGTGATGCTGAAACGTTGGTAAATACCCAATAAATTACTGGGAGTTTATATATGGAGTGTGGGATTCTCTTTATTTTGATAGTTTATAACTCTTATGTATGTGCCATCTTTTTGTGTTTTTCAGGCAGCCTGGGAAAGAACTGAAAAAACTCACTAAAGAGTCAAGACAGAGACACCAGAAAGACCCAAGAAGACTTGGACGCAGCATCTGAGGACAGAGAGGGATGTTCAGAACTCACTCAGTCTGGTAAGTTGGTGAGGGTAGACTTGGAGGCTGCTTACCTGACATGGAGGAAGTCCCCCCCCCCCCCATTATGTTGGAACATCATGTTTATTTGTTTGAATCTTGTCTTTGTTTGTGATCAGGTTAGAAGAGAATGACTCCTCAACCCAAGAGGCCCTGGAGCAGCTGTGATCAGGTTAGAAGAGAATGACTCCTCAACCCAAGAGGCCCTGGAGCAGCTGTGATCAGATTAGAAGAGAATGACTCCTCAACCCAAGAGGCCCTGGAGCAGCTGTGATCTGGTTAGAAGAGAATGACTCCTCAACCCAAGAGGCCCTGGAGCAGCTGTGATCAGGTTAGAAGAGAATGACTCCTCAACCCAAGAGGTCCTGGAGCAGCAGTGATCAGGTTAGAAGAGAATGACTCCTCAACCCAAGAGGCCCTGGAGCAGCTGTGATCAGGTTAGAAGAGAATGACTCCTCAACCCAGGAGGCCCTGGAGCAGCTGTGATCAGGTTAGAAGAGAATGACTCCTCAACCCAAGAGGCCCTGGAGCAGCTGTGATCAGGTTAGAAGAGAATGACTCCTCAACCCAAGAGGCCCTGGAGCAGCTGTGAGAGAGCATCAGTGTGGAAGCATTTGGGGAAATTTAAAGAAGGTTTCCTGGAAAAGAGGATTGACAGTTACGTAAAGGGTCAGAGCCACTGAGTGGACAAAATATTAAGGATACCTTCCTAATATTGAGTTACGCCTGGTCAGTTTGTCATGGAAAGAAAGGTGTCCTTAATGTTTTGTGTAAATTACATAATAATTATACATTTATGGATTGTTTTATGTAGCCTATTGTTTTCTCTTTATTCAACCTGCCATCTACCCACCTGGGGACTGAGGGTTATGAGAGAACCCCCACATCACTAGCTTCTCTTTATTCAACCTGCCATCTACCCACCTGGGGACTGAGGGTTATGAGAGAACCCCCACATCACTAGCTTCTCTTTATTCAACCTGCCATCTACCCACCTGGGGACTGAGGGTTATGAGAGAACCCCCACATCACTAGCTTCTCTTTATTCAACCTGCCATCTACCCACCTGGGGACTGAGGGTTTTGAGAGAACCCCCACATCACTAGCTTGCAGGTTCTGCAGCCTTGTAAAGATAGGGAGGGGACGACTGGGAGGCAGGTTGGCATTTATTGTCATGAATTACATTTTACATTTACATTTTAGTCATATAGCAGACACTCTTATCCAGAGCAACTTACAGTAGTGAATGCATACATTTCATACATTTTTTTTTTTTTTGTACTGGCCCCCACCTCTGGCGTTGCACACACCATGCTCTACCAACTGAGCCACAGGGAAGACTTGCCCTGGAGGTAGGTTGCCATTTATTGTCATGAATCTTGCCCTGGAGGCAGGTTGGCATTTATTGTCATGAATCTTGCCCTGGAGGCAGGTTGGCATTTATTGTCATGAATCTTGCCATGGAGGCAGTTCAGCAAAGTATTCCCTAGCTGACACAGGCACAAAGTAATACAATCCGATTTTAATCCTAACCTCAACCCTAACCACACTGCTAATCCTTCCCTTAAATTAAGACCTTAAAACAACATTTTCCACAGCCAATTCTGACTTTGCAGCTGACATATCTAGAGGAAATCTCACAGTTCTGCCTCCAGGTCAAGATTCATGACAAACGTCAACATGAGACTGGGAGAAGCAATGTAAAATCAATAACTAAATTGTTTTCACAATTAACATGCTTTTTCTTGTTTCAAGTATGTTTTATTATGAAAAGTACAATATATCCATATATACTTGTACAACTATGGAGCGTATGTCCACATAATTGTACAATTAGTTTTTCCAACATAAAAGACAAGAAATGATCACATTGGTATTTTAACAGTGTTATTGTAAGAGTTTAAATGTTTAAACAGAGGATACATCTAAAACAGGATAAAACAAGTGCAGTATGTTGTGAGAATGTTACTTTAACGTCGACTCATAACGTCACACTATAACTTCATGGGAGTCTTGTGGAAAGACTGCATGTTGTTTTGGGTGGATTGAGTGACGTCTTCATCAACATTTTGCAGAATATTCCGGTAATATTTTCACCTCTTGTCGGCTGCAGACATTCATAAGGAGTTCCAGTAGTTTATTTGCCATTTGCAGGTATTAAAAGTAATACATACATTGTAATTCCTTGTTGGATCTCTCTCACATACAGGACAGTACATACCAGAGGAGGCTGCTGAGGGGAGGACGGCTCATAATAATGTCTGGAACAGAGTGAATGAAATGGAACACATGGAAACCACGTGTTTGATACCATTCCACTTATTCCACTCCAGCCATTACAAGCCTGTCCTCCCTAAATAAGGTCCCACCAACCTCCTGTGGTACAAACACAAACAGTAAAACACATCATAAAATCACACTGTGTGTGTGCGTGTGTCAGAGTGTGTGTCCGCTGTGTGTGTGTGTCCGCTGTGTGTGTGTGTGAATGTGTGTGTGTGTGTGAATGTGTGTGTGTGTGTCCAGTGTGTGTTCGATGTGTGTGTGTGTTCGATGTGTGTGTGTGTTCGATGTGTGTGTGTGTTCGATGTGTGTGTGTGTTCGATGTGTGTGTGTGTTCGATGTGTGTGTGTGTTCGATGTGTGTGTGTGTGTGTTCGATGTGTGTGTGTGTGTGTTCGATGTGTGTGTGTGTGTGTGTGTTCGATGTGTGTGTGTGTGTGTTCGATGTGTGTGTGTGTGTGTTCGATGTGTGTGTGT
>NW_027675333.1:1822500-1880000 GCF_965601325.2 Salmo salar
CTGTGTGTGTGTGTGACCTGTGTGTGTGTGTGTGTGTCGTGTGTGTGTGTCCTGTGTGTGTGTCCTGTGAGTGTGTGTGTGTGTCCTGTGAGTGTGTGTGTGTGTCCTGTGAGTGTGTGTGTGTGTCCTGTGAGTGTGTGTGTGTGTCCTGTGAGTGTGTGTGTGTGTCCTGTGAGTGTGTGTGTGTGTCCTGTGAGTGTGTGTGTGTGTGTCCTGTGAGTGTGTGTGTGTGTGTCCTGTGAGTGTGTGTGTGTGTGTCCTGTGAGTGTGTGTGTGTGTGTGTCCTGTGAGTGTGTGTGTGTGTGTGTGTGTGTGTGTGTGACCTGTGTGTGTGTGTGTGTGTCGTGTGTGTGTGTCCTGTGTGTGTGTGTGTGTGTCGTGTGTGTGTGTCCTGTGTGTGTGTGTGTGTCCTGTGTGTGTGTGTCCTGTGTGTGTGTGTCCTGTGTGTGTGTGTGTGTGTGTGTGTGACCTGTGTGTGTGTGTGTGTGTCGTGTGTGTGTGTCCTGTGTGTGTGTGTGTGTGTGTCCTGTGTGTGTGTGTGTGTCCTGTGTGTGTGTGTCCTGTGTGTGTGTGTCCTGTGTGTGTGTGTGTGTGTGTGTCCTGTGTGTGTGTGTGTGTCCTGTGTGTGTGTGTGTGTCCTGTGTGTGTGTGTGTGTCCTGTGTGTGTGTGTGTGTCCTGTGTGTGTGTGTGTGTCCTGTGTGTGTGTGTGTGTCCTGTGTGTGTGTGTCCTGTGAGTGTGTGTGTGTGTCCTGTGAGTGTGTGTGTCCTGTGAGTGTGTGTGTGTGTCCTGTGAGTGTGTGTGTCCTGTGTGTGTGTGTGTGTATGTGTGTGCGTCCTGTTTGTGTGTGTGTGTGGGTCCTGTGAGAGTGTGTGTGTGTCCTGTGAGTGTGTGTGTGTGTGTCCTGTGAGTGTGTGTGTGTGTGTCCTGTGAGTGTGTGTGTGTGTGTCCTGTGAGTGTGTGTGTGTGTGTGTCCTGTGAGTGAGTGTGTGTGTGTGTGTGACCTGTGTGTGTGTGTGACCTGTGTGTGCGTGTGTGTGACCTGTGTGTGTGTGTGTGTGTCGTGTGTGTGTGTCCTGTGTGTGTGTGTCCAGTGTGTGTGTGTGTGTCCTGTGTGTGTGTGTCCTGTGTGTGTGTGTGTGTGTCCTGTGTGTGTGTGTGTGTCCTGTGTGTGTGTGTCCTGTGTGTGTGTGTGTGTCCTGTGTGTGTGTGTGTGTCCTGTGTGTGTGTGTGTGTCCTGTGTGTGTGTGTGTGTCCTGTGTGTGTGTGTGTGTCCTGTGTGTGTGTGTCCTGTGAGTGTGTGTGTGTGTCCTGTGAGTGTGTGTGTGTGTCCTGTGAGTGTGTGTGTCCTGTGTGTGTGTGTGTATGTGTGTGTTTCGCACTGGACACACACAGGACATACACACACACACAGGACAAACACACACACACACACACAGGACACACACACACACTCACAGGACACACACACACACACAGGACACACACACACACAGGACACACACACACACACACAGGACACACACACAGTCAGCATATAACTTTGTCCAAGTGGTGGTCAGAATGTTTGTATTAATGTTTGTATTAACCAGCCTGAAAAGTCAAACATGTCTGATATGAACATTGACATAAACCCTCTACATACTTGAGTTTCTCCAGTCTGCAGTGTGGATCCTCCAGTCCAGCAGAGAGCAGTCTGACTCCTGAGTCTCCTGGGTGATTGTAGCTCAGGTCCAGCTCTCTCAGGTGTGAGGGGTTTGACCTCAGAGCTGAGACCAGAGAAGCACAGCCTTCCTCTGTGACTAGACAGCCTGACAGCCTGCAAAGAGTCAAATCATATTAAAATCACACTGCTATTCTTTGGTGGTGAAAATAGTGGCAGTATATTTTTTCAACATATTCAGAAATATCAGTGTCCTGAAACCTGACATATCTATTCATAAATGTTTCATTATTATAAATGACACATTTTCCAAGTATTGCTTGTAGATAGAAAGATGCATATTATCAAATATTTGAGTAGACTGACCAGACCAGTTTAAAAGCAGTATCAGTCAAAAGACAGACAGTGAGGTATCAGATTTAGATTGTATTGAGTATACAGTCCACACCATATCTATTTTGACAGTGAAGATAACATTTTAAATGTGGCTCTAAACTCCAACATTTTGGATTTCAGATCAAATGTTTCATATGAGGTGACAGTATATAATGTCACCTTTTATTTGAGGGTATTTTAATACATATCTGTTTCACCGTTTAGAAAAATGAAAGCACTTTATGTATCTAGTCCCCCTATTTAAAGAAGTCATACGTTTTCGGACCAATTCACTTAAAGTGTGTTAAATTAGTCAAAAGTTTAGTGTTTGGTGCCATATTCTTTGACTGCAATGACTACATCAAGCCTGTGACTGCCATGATTGAGAAAGATCATGAATAATAATGAGTGAGAGAGTTACAGAAGCTACAACAAAACATGCTAACCTCTCACCATTACCAATAACAGAGGCTACAACAAAACATGCTAACCTCTCACCATTACCAATAACAGAGGCTACAACAAAACATGCTAACCTCTCACCATTACCAATAACAGAGACTACAACAAAACATGCTAACCTCTCACCATTACCAATAACAGAGGCTACAACAAAACATGCTAACCTCTCACCATTACCAATAACAGAGGCTACAACAAAACATGCTAACCTCTCACCATTACCAATAACAGAGGCTACAACAAAACATGCTAACCTCTCACCATTACCAATAACAGAGGCTACAACAAAACATGCTAACCTCTCACCATTACCAATAACAGAGGATACAACAAAACATGCTAACCTCTCACCATTACCAATAACAGTGGCTACAACAAAACATGCTAACCTCTCACCATTACCAATAACAGAGGCTACAACAAAACATGCTAACCTCTCACCATTACCAATAACAGAGGCTACAACAAAACATGCTAACCTCTCACCATTACCAATAACAGAGGCTACAACAAAACATGCTAACCTCTCACCATTACCAATAACAGAGGCTACAACAAAACATGCTAACCTCTCACCATTACTAATAACAGAGGCTACAACAAAACATGCTAACCTCTCACCATTACCAATAACAGAGGCTACAACAAAACATGCTAACCTCTCACCATTACCAATAACAGAGGCTACAACAAAACACTTGTTGAACAACTACAGGAATACTGACCTCAGAGTCTCCAGTCTGCAGTGTGGATCCTCCAGTCCAGCAGAGAGCAGCTCCACTCCTGAATCCTTCAGGTCATTGTTACTCAGGTCCAGCTCTCTCAGGTGTGAGGGGTTTGAACTGAGAACTGAGGCCAACACTTTACAGGATGTCTTTCTGAGTTTACAGCATGAGAGTCTGCCAACACAGAAGAAATATAATGACAGACAGGTTGTATTAAAATGATACGCTTAGCTTTCTCTGTTTACGCTGTTACCCATTTACAAATAATGTGTTGGGTTTGACCACAGAGCTGAGACCAGAGAAGCACAGCCTTCCTCTGTGACTAGACAGCCTGACAGCCTGCAAAGAGTCAAATCATATTAAAACCACACTGCTATTCTTTGGTGGTGAAAATAGTGGCAGTATATTTCTTCAACATATTCAGATATATCAGTCATGAAACCTGCCATATCTATTCAGAAATTAAGGTATCATATTAGAAATTACAAATTATCAAAGTTTTGCCTGCAGATAGAAACATATATAGTACAAATATTTGAGTAGACTGACCAGACCAGTTTAAAAGCAGTATCAGTCAAAAGACAGACAGTGAGGTATCAGATTTAGATTGTATTGAGTATACAGTCCACACCATATCTATTTTGACAGTGAAGATAACATTTTAAATGTGGCTCTAAACCCCAACATTTTGGATTTCAGATCAAATGTTTCATATGAGGTGACAGTATATAATGTCACCTTTTATTTGAGGATATTTTCATACATATCTGTTTCACCGTTTAGAAATGAAAGCAGTTCATGTATCTAGTCCCCCTATTTGAAGAAGTCATAAGTATTCTGACCAATTCATTTATAGTGTATTAAAGTAGTCAATAGATTAGTGTTTGGTTGTAAACTAGTTGGTCTTATTTGCAGTTTGTTTTGGTTGTGTTTTGCACCAATAATAAAATGGTGGATGATGACTGGATTAATCTTCTGTCTAAGTGAGTAGATAACATGTTTCTAAACACTACTAAATGAATCCTGATAACATGATTAATACAAATCATGAATGAATCATGAATAATAATGAGAGAGAAAGTTACAGAGGCTACAACAAAACATGCTAACCTCTCACCATTACCAATAACAGAGGCTACAACAAAACATGCTAACCTCTCACCATTACCAATAACAGAGGATACAACAAAACATGCTAACCTCTCACCATTACCAATAACAGAGACTACAACAAAACATGCTAACCTCTCACCATTACCAATAACAGAGGTTAAAACAAAACATGCTAACCTCTCACCATTACCAATAACAGAGGATACAACAAAACATGCTAACCTCTCACCATCACCAATGTATTTATTTATAAGCACCTCACATTGTGGTTACTCACTACTTGGTAGATATTCCCTCAGCGAAGTATGGCAGTTCCATGCAGGTTTCCTCACCAAGTCCAAGGCAGCACAGCTACCCATGCAGACAGTACTCCTTAGCCGTAGCCGATATCCCCATGGCAACACGAACTCGTTAAACTTCCCAAGCAATTATCTCCCGGTGTCAGACGATGCTAGGCTAACCTCTAGGCTGGCTAATACCTCCACGACGAGACGGTAGCTTCAGTCTTTACTAAGTTTTAGCTAAATTATAACAACTCTTTTATTAAATAAAACATGTATTTCCCTTCATGTCTTAGTAGCTATGGGTTTTGTTGTAGTTCTGTCGTCTTCTTTTATAATTTTTCTTCACCAACCGTCCTGAGGTAAAACGTCCATCCTTTCATCAACGTCTTTTTCCCTCCCGTTAACCAGGTCAACTCCCATTGGCCACAACTTAACAAGCGACCTTATTGGTCAAAACGTAAACTTCAAAGTAAAACAAACTATTCACTTATACATTAAATAAATATTTCTTCAAAAAGCATAATGCATTAACAACATTACAGTTTAGGAGCAATTCAATCATCTTTTAAATATAATACCAATTCATTATAACAAATAAACTCAATACTTGGTTCAAACAAGGGTATTACACAAACATACAGTCAATAATACAGTAGAAAAATAAGTCTATATACAATGTGAGCAAATGAAGTGAAATAAGGGAGGTAAAGGCAAAAAAAGGCCATGGTGGCAAAGTAAATACAATATAGCAAGTAAAACACTGGAATGGTAGATATGCAGTGGAAGAAAGTGCAAAGTAGAAATATAAATAATGGGGTGCAAAGGAGCTAAATAAATAAATACAGTAGGGGAAGAAGTAGTTGGGCTAAATTATAGATGGGCTATGTACAGGTGCAGTAATCTGTGAGCTGCTCTGACAGCTGGTGCTTAAAGCTAGTGAGGGAGATAAGTGTTTCGAGTTTTAGAGATTTTTGTAGTTCGTTCCAGTCATTGGCAGCAGATAACTGGAAGAAGAGGCGGCCGAAGGAGGAATTGGCTTTGGGGGTGACCAGAGAGATACACCTGCTGGAGCGCGTGCTACAGGTGGGTGCTGCTATGGTGACCAGTGAGCGGAGATAAGGGGGGACTTTACCTAGCAGGGTCTTGTAGATGACCTGGAGCCAGTGGGTTTAGCAACGAGTATGAAGCGAGGGCCAGCCAACGAGAGCGTACAGGTCGCAGTGGTGGGTAGTACAGTGGGGGAAAAAAGTATTTGATCCCCTGCTGATTTTGTACGTTTGCCCACTTACAAAGAAATGATCAGTCTATAATTTTAATGGTAGGTTTATTTGAACAGTGAGAGACAGAATAACAGCAAAAAAATCCAGAAAATACGCATGTTAAAAATGTTATACAATTATTTGCATTTTAATGAGGGAAATAAGTATTTGACCCCCTCTCAATCAGAAAGATTCAAGTCATTAAGGTTTCGAGGCTGACGTTTGGCAACTCGAAACCTTCAGCTCCCTCCACAGATTTTCTATGGGATTAAGGTCTGGAGACTGGCTAGGCCACTCCAGGACCTTAATGTGCTTCTTCTTGAGCCACTCCTTTGTTGCCTTGGCCGTGTGTTTTGGGTCATTGTCATGCTGGAATACCCATCCACGACCCATTTTCAATGCCCTGGCTGAGGGAAGGAGGTTCTCACCCAAGATTTGACGGTACATGGCCCCGTCCATCGTCCCTTTGATGCAGTGAAGTTGTCCTGTCCCCTTAGCAGAAAAACACCCCTTTAGCATAATGTTTCCACCTCCATGTTTGATGGTAGAGATGGTGTACTTGGGGTCATAGGCAGCATTCCTCCTCCTCCAAACACAGCGAGTTGAGTTGATGTCAAAGAGCTCCATTTTGGTCTCATCTGACCACAACATTTTCACCCAGTTGTCCTCTTAATCATTCAGATGTTCATTGGCAAACTTCAGACGGGCATGTATATGTATTCTTGCGCAGGGGGACCTTGCTGGCGCTGCAGGATTTCAGTCCTTCACGGCGTAGTGTGTTACCAATTGTTTTCTTGGTGACTATGGTCCCAGCTGCCTTGAGATCATTGACAAGATCCTCCCGTGGAGTTCTGGGCTGATTCCTCACCGTTCTCAATCATTGCAACTCCACGAGGTGAGATCTTGCATGGAGCCCCAGGCCGAGGGATATTGACAGTTATTTTGTGTTTCTTCCATTTGCGAATAATCGCACCAAATGTTGTCACCTTCTCACCAAGCTGCTTGGCGATGGTCGTGTAGCCCATTCCAGCCTTGTGTAGGTCTACAATCTTGTCCCTGACATCCTTGAAGAGCTCTTTGGTCTTGGCCATGGTGGAGAGTTTGGAATCTGATTGATTGATTGCTTCTGTGGACAGGTGTCTTTTTTTACAGGTAACAAGTTGCGGTTAGGAGCACTCCCTTTAAGAGTGTGCTCCTAATCTCAGCTCGTTACCTGTATAAAAGACACCTGGGAGCCAGAAATCTTTCTGATTGAGAGGGGGTCAAATACTTATTTCCCTCATTAAAATGCAAATCAATTTATAACATTTCTGACATTAGTTTTTCTGGATGTTTTTGTTGTTATTCTGTCTCTCACTGTTCAAATAAACCTACCATTAACCTGTTAGGGCTAGGGGGCAGCATTTGCACGTCTGGATAAAAAAAATGTACCCGATTTAATCTGGTTACTAATCCTACCCAGTAACTAGAATATGCATATACTTATTATATATGGATAGAAAACACTCTAAAGTTTCTAAAACTGTTTGAATGGTGTCTGTGAGTATAACAGAACTCATTTGGCAGGCAAAACCCTGAGACATTTTCTGACAGGAAGTGGATACCTGATGTGTTGTATTGACTTTAAACCTATCCCATTGAAAAACACAGGGGCTGAGGAATATTTTGGCACTTCCTATTGCTTCCACTAGATGTCACCAGCCTTTACAAAGTGTTTTGAGTCTTCTGGAGGGAGATCTGACCGAACAAGAGCCATGGAACGATGATGTCCCATTAGACACCTGGCGCGCGAGTTCATGTTGGGTACCCTCGTTCCAATACGTTATAAAAGAGTATGCATTCGTCCACCTTGAATATTATTCATGTTCTGGTTAAAAAAGGCCCTAATGATTTATGCTATACAACGTTTGACATGTTTGAACGAACGGAAATATATTTTTTCCCCTCGTTCATGACGAGAAGTCCGGCTGGCTTAGATCATGTGCTAACAAGACGGAGATTTTTGGACATAAATGATGAGCTTTTTTGAACAAAACTACATTCGTTATGGACCTGTGATACCTGGAAGTGACATCTGATGAAGAGAATCAAAGGTAATGGATTATTTACATAGTATTTTCGATTTTAGATCTCCCCAACATGACGTCTAGTCTGTATCGCAACGCGTATTTTTCTGGGCGCAGTGCTCAGATTATTGCAAAGTGTGATTTCCCAGTAAGGTTATTTTTAAATCTGGCAAGTTGATTGCGTTCAAGAGATGTAAATCTATAATTCTTTAAATGACAATATAATATTTTACCAATGTTTTCTAATTTTAATTATTTAATTTGTGACGCTGACTTGACTGCCGGTTATTGGAGGGAAACGATTTCCTCAACATCAATGCCATAGTAAAACGCTGTTTTTGGATATAAATATGAACTTGATAGAACTAAAAATGCATGCATTGTCTAACATAATGTCCTAGGAGTGTCATCTGATGGAGATTGTAAAAGGTTAGTGCATCATTTTAGCTGGTTTTATGGTTTTGGTGACCCTGTCTTTGACTTGACAAAACATTACACACAACTCTTGTAAATGTACTGTCCTAACATACTCTAAATTTATGCTTTCGCCGTAAAACCTTTTTGAAATCGTAAAACGTGGTTAGATTAAGGAGATGTTTATCTTTCAAATGGTGTAAAATAGTTGTATTTTTTTAAAATTTGAATTTTGACATTTATTTGGATTCAAATTTGCCGCTCTTGAAATGCACCTGCTGTTGATGGAGTGCACCACGGGTGGCACGCTAGCGTCCCACCTAGCCCATAGAGGTTAAAATTATAGACTGATCCTTTCTTTGTCAGTGGGCAAACGTACAAAATCAGCATGGGATCAAATACTTTTTTCCCCCACTGTATATGGGGCTTTGGTGACAAAACGGATGGCACTGTGATAGACTGCATCCAATTTATTGAGTAGGGTATTGGAGGCTATTTTGTAAATGACATCGCCGAAGTCGAGGATCGGTAGGATGGTCATTTTTATAAGGGTATGTTTGGCAGCATGAGTGAAGGATGCTATGTTGTGAAATAGGAAGCCAATTCTAGATTTAACTTTGGAGTGGAGATGCTTATAGTGAGTCTGGAAGGAGAGTTTACAGTCTAACCAGACACCTAGGTATTTGTAGTTGTCCACATATTCTAAGTCAGAACCGTCCAGAGTAGTGATGCTGGACAGGCGGGCAGGTGCAGGCAGCGATCGGTTGAAGACCATGCATTTAGTTTTACTTGTATTTAAGAGCAGTTGGAGGCCACGGAAGGAGAGTTGTATGGCATTGAAGCTCGTCTGGTTAGTTAGTTAACACAGTGTCCAAAGAAGGGCCAGAAGTATACAGAATAACACCAATAACAGAGGAGGTCTGATCTTTGTGCCTCTGTAACTTTCTCATTTATCATTATTCACGATTCATTCATGATTATTCATAATCATGGTAGCATCCACATGAATGTAGAAGTGTTCAGAAACATCTTCTATTCTTACTGACAATACAAGTGAAGTGACTCCAAAATGACAGGACATTATTCACCAATCAGTTTCTATTAGGAAAAACATCATCCAAAACACAACCAAAACAAACTGAAAAATGCATTCAACAAGTTAGTAGAATCACAAGCTTGATGTAATCACTGCAGGCATGGAACATGGGACTAAATACTAAACTTATGACAACTTTAATACAATATAAGTAAATTTGTCCAAATAATTAAGACTTCTTCAAATGGGAGAACTACGTACAGAAAGTGCTTTAATTTCTAAACGGTAAAACAGATATGTATGAAAATACCGTCAAATAAAAGGTGACATTCTGTAAGGTCACCTAATATGAAACATCTCAAATCCAAAATGCTGGAGGATAGCACCAAATGTAAAACTGTAAGCTTCACTGTCCAAACACATATGGTGTGGACTATGTGTCCCTGGTAAACACATGTGGATCTGGTGAACAGTTATCACTTGTTGACCAACTACAGGAATACTGACCTCAGAGTCTCCAGTTTACAGTGGGGATTCCCCAGTCCAGCAGAGACCAGCTTCACTCCTGAATCCTTCAGGTCATTGTTACTCAGGTCCAGCTCTCTCAGGTGTGAGGGGTTTGACCTCAGAGCTGAGACCAGAGAAGCACAGCCTTCCTCTGTGACTAGACAGCCTGACAGCCTGCAAAGAGTCAAATCAAATTAAAATCACACTGCTATGCTTTGGTGGTGAAAATAGTGGCAGTATAATTTTTCAACATTTTTCAGATATCAGTGTCCTGAAACCTGCCATATCTATTCGTAAATTAATGTATCATCATTAAAAATGACAAATGATCAAAGTATTGCCTGCAGATAGAAACATGTATAGTACAAATATTTGAGTAGACTGACCAGACCAGTTTAAAAGCAGTATCAGTCAAAAGACAGACAGTGAGGTATCAGATTTAGATTGTATTGAGTATACAGTCCACACCATATCTATTTTGACAGTGAAGCTAACATTTTAAATGTGGCTCTATACTCCAACATTTTGGATTTCAGATCAAATGTTTCATATGAGGTGACAGTATATAATGTCACCTTTTATTTGAGGGTATTTTAATACATACAGTTGAAGTCAGAAGTTTACATATACCTTAGCCAAATGCATTTAAACTCAATTTTTACAATTCCTGACATTTAATCCTAATAAAAATTCCCTGGCTTAGGTCAGTTAGGATCACCACTTTATTTTAAGAATGTGAAATGTCAGAATAATAGTAGAGAGAATGATTAATTTCAGCTTTTATTTCTTTCATCACATTCCCAGTGGGTCAGAAGTTTACATACACTCAATTAGTATTTGGTAGCATTGCCTTTAAATGGTTTAACTTGGGTTAAACGTTTCGGGTAGCCTTCTACAAGCTTCCCACAATAAGTTGGGTGAATTTTGGCCCATTCCTCCTGACAGAGCTGGTGTAACTGAGTCAGGTTTGTAGGCCTCTTGCTCGCACACGCTTTTTCAGTTCTGCCCACAAATTTTCTATAGGATTGAGGTCAAGGTTTTGTGATGGCCACTCCAATACCTTGACTTTGTTGTCCAAACCTGTTAGGGCTAGGGGGCAGTATTTGCACGGCTGGATAAATTGTTTTTACCCGATTTAATCTGCTTACTAATCCTACCCAGTAACTAGAATATGCATATACTTATTATATATGGATAGAAAACACTCTAAAGTTTCTAAAACTGTTTGAATGGTGTCTGTGAGTATAACAGAACTCATTTGGCAGGCAAAACCCTGAGACATTTTCTGACAGGAAGTGGATACCTGATGTGTTGTATTACCTTTAAACCTATGCCATTGAAAAACACAGGGGCTGAGGAATATTTTGGCACTTCCTATTGCTTCCACTAGATGTCACCAGCCTTTACAAAGTGTTTTGAGTCTTCTGGAGGGAGATCTGACCGAACAAGAGCCATGGAACGATGATGGCCCATTAGACACCTGGCGCGCGAGTTCATGTTGGGTACCCTCGTTCCAATACGTTATAAAAGAGTATGCATTCGTCCACCTTGAATATTATTCATGTTCTGGTTAAAAAAGGCCCTAATGATTTATGCTATACAACGTTTGACATGTTTGAACGAACGTAAATATATTTTTTCCCCTCGTTCATGAAGTGAAGTCCGGCGGGCTTAGATCATGTGCTAACAAGACGGAGATTTTTGGACATAAATGATGAGCTTTTTTGAACAAAACTACATTCGTTATGGACCTGTGATACCTGGAAGTGACATCTGATGAAGAGAATCAAAGGTAATGGATTATTTACATAGTATTTTCGATTTTAGATCTCCCCAACATGACGACTAGTCTGTATCGCAACGTGTATTTTTCTGGGCGCAGTGCTCAGATTATTGCAAAGTGTGATTTCCCAGTAAGGTTATTTTTAAATCTGGCAAGTTGATTGCGTTCAAGAGATGTAAATCTATAATTCTTTAAATGACAATATAATATTTTACCAATGTTTTCTAATTTTAATTATTTAATTTGTGATGCTGACTTGACTGCCGGTTATTGGAGGGAAACGATTTCCTCAACATCAATGCCATAGTAAAACGCTGTTTTTGGATATAAATATGAACTTGATAGAACTAAAAATGCATGCATTGTCTAACATAATGTCCTAGGAGTGTCATCTGATGGAGATTGTAAAAGGTTAGTGCATCATTTTAGCTGGTTTTATGGTTTTGGTGACCCTGTCTTTGAATTGACAAAACATTACACACAAATCTCTTAAATGTATTGTCCTAACATACTCTAAATTTATGATTTCGCCGTGAAACCTTTTTGAAATCGTAAAACGTGGTTAGATTAAGGAGATGTTTATCTTTCAAAGGGTGTAAAATAGTTGTATGTTTGAAAAATTTGAATTTTGACATTTATTTGGATTCAAATTTGCCGCTCTTGAAATGCACCTGCTGTTGATGGAGTGCACCACGGGTGGGACGCCTGCGTCCCACCTAGCCCATAGAGGTTAATCCATTTTGCCACAACTTTGGAAGTATGCTTGGGGTCATTGTCCATTTGGAAGACCCATTTGTGACCAAGCTTTAACTTCCTGACTGATGTCTCGAGATGTTGCTTCAATATATCCACAATTTTCCTGCCTCATGATGCCATCTATTTTGTGAAGTGCGCCAGTCCCTCCTGCAGCAAATCACCCCCACAACATGATGCTGCCACCGCCGTGCTTCACAGTTGGGATGGTATGATGGCTGTGTGGTCCCATGGTGTTTAGACTTGCGTGCTATTGATTGAACGTGTTACCTTCAGGCGTTTGGAAATTGCTCCCAAGGATGAAGCAGACTTGTGGAGGTCTACAATTTTTTTTTCTGAGATTTTGGCTGATTCCTTTTCATTTTCCCATGATGTCAAGCAAAGAGGCACTGAGTTTGAAGGTAGGCCTTGAAATACATCCAAATTATGTCAAATAGTCTATCAGATGCTTCTAAAGCCATGACATAATTTTCTGGAATTTTCCAAGCTGTTTAAAGGCACAGTCAACTTAGTGTATGTAAACTTCTGACCCACTGGAATTGTGATACAGTGAATTATAAGTGAAATAATCTGTCTGTAATCAATTGTTTCAAAAATTACTTGTGTCATGCACAAAGTAGATGTCCTAACCGACTTGCCAAAACTATATAGTTTGTTAACAAGAAATTTGTGGAGAGGTTCAAAAACACGTTTTAATGACTCCAACCTAAGTGTATGTACACTTCCGACTTCAACTGTATGTGTTTCACGATTAAAAATTAAATTCTGATGATGCCATGATTAAGAAAAATCATGAATGAATCATGAATCTGAATGAGTGACAAAGTTAAGAGGCTAAAACAAAACATGCTAACCTCTCACCATTACCAATAACAGAGGATACAACAAAACATGCTAACCTCTCACCATTACCAATAACAGAGGCTACAACAAAACATGCTAACCTCTCACCATTACCAATAACAGAGGCTACAACAAAACATGCTAACCTCTCACCACTACCAATAACAGAGGCTACAACAAAACATGCTAACCTCTCACCATTACCAATAGCAGAGGCTACAACAAAACATGCTAACCTCTCACCATTACCAATAGCAGAGGCTACAACAAAACATGCTAACCTCTCACCATTACCAATAGCAGAGGCTACAACAAAACATGCTAACCTCTCACCATTACCAATAACAGAGGCTACAACAAAACATGCTAACCTCTCACCACTACCAATAACAGAGGCTACAACAAAACATGCTAACCTCTCACCATTACCAATAACAGAGGCTACAACAAAACATGCTAACCTCTCACCATTACCAATAACAGAGGCTACAACAAAACATGCTAACCTCTCACCATTACCAATAACAGAGGCTACAACAAAACATGCTAACCTCTCACCATTACCAATAACAGAGGCTACAACAAAACAGCTAACGTCTCACCATTACCAATTACAGAGGCTACAACAAAACATGCTAACCTCTCACCACTACCAATAACAGAGGCTACAACAAAACATGCTAACCTCTCACCATTACCAATAACAGAGGCTACAACAAAACATGCTAACCTCTCACCATTACCAATAACAGAGGCTACAAGAAAACATGCTAACCTCTCACCATTACCAATAACAGAGGGGGTCTGATCATTGTGCCTCTGTAACTTTCTCATTCATCATCATTCTCGATTCATTCTTATTCTTACTGACAATACAAGTGAAGTGACTCCAAAATGACAGGATATTATTCACCAATCAGTTTCTATTAGGAAAAACAAAATCCAAAATACAATCAAAACAAACTGCAAATGAATTCAACAAGTTTGTAGAATCACAAGCTTGATGTAATCACTTCAGGCATGGAATATGGGACCAAATACTAAACTTATGGCTACTTTAATACAATATAAGTGAATTTGTCCAAATAATTAAGACTTCTTCAAATGAACTACAGTGCTTTGCAAAAGTATTCATCCCCCTTGGCGTTTTTCCCATTTTGTTACAACCTGTAATTTAAATTGATTTTATTTGGATTTCATGTAATGGACAAACACAAAATAGTCCAAATTGGTCAAGAGAAATAAAAAAAATGACTTGTTTAAAAAATAAAGTTAAAAACAGAAAAGTGGTGTGTGCATATGTATTCACCCCCTTTGCTATGAAGCCCATAAATAATATCTGGTGCAACCAATTACCTTCAGAAGTCACATCATTAGTTAAATAAACTCCACATGTGTGCAATCTAAGTGTCACATGATCTGTCATATGATCTCAGTATATATACACCTGTTCTGAAAGGCCCCAGAGTCTACAACACCACTAAGCAAGGGGCACCATCAAGCAAGCGGTACCATGAAGACCAAGGAGCTCTCCAAACAGGTCAGGGACAGAGTTGTGGAGAAGTACAGATCAGGGTTGGGCTATAAAAAAATATATGAAACTCTTAACATCCCACGGAGCACCATTAAATCCGTTATTAAAAAATGGATAGAATATGGCACCAAAACAAACCTGCCAAGAGAGGGCCGCCCACCAAAACTCACAGACCAGGCAAGGAGGGCATTAATCAGAGGCAACAAAGAGGCCAAAGATAACCCTGAAGGAGCTGCAAAGCTCCACAGCGGAGATTGGAGTATCTGTCCATAGGACCACTTTAAGCCGTACACTCCACAGATCTGGGCTTTACGGAAGAGTGGCCAGAAAAAAAGCCATTGCTTGAAGAAAATAAATAAGCAAACACATTTGGTGTTCACCAAAAGGCATGTGGCAGACTCCCCAAACATATGGAAGAAGGTACTCTGGTTAGATGAGACTAAAATTGAGCTTTTTGGCCATCAAGGAAAACGCTATGTCTGGTGCAAACCCAACACCTCGCATCACCCCGAGAACCGCATCCCCACAGTGAAGCATGGTGGTGGCAGCATCATGCTGTGGGTTTGTTTTTCATCGGCAGGGACTGGGAAACTGGTCAGAATTGAAGGAATGATGGATGGTGCTAGATACAGGGAAATCCTTGAGGGAAAGCTGTTTCAGTCTTCCAGAGATGTAAGACTGCTAAAGCAACACTCGAGTGGTTTAAGGGGACAAATGTAACTGTTTTGTAATGGCCTAGTCAAAGCCCAGACCTCAATCCAATTGAGAATCTGTGGTATGACTTACAGATTGCTGTACACCAGCGGAACCCATCCAACTTGAAGGAGCTGGAGCAGTTTTGCCTTGAAAAATGGGCGAAAATCCCAGTGGCTAGATGTGCCAAGCTTATGGAGACATTCCCCAAGAGAGTAGCAGCTGTAATAGCTGCAAAAGGTGACTCTACAAAGTTTTGTCTTTGGGGGAGTGAATAGTTAAGCACGGTCAAGTTCTCTTTTTTTTCTTATTTCTTGTTTGTTTCACAATTAAAATATTTTGCATCTTCAAAGTGGTAGGCATGTTTTGTAAATCAAATGATACAAACCCCCAAAAATCTATTTTAATTCCAGGTTGTAAGGCAAACAAAAAGGAAAAATGCCATGGGGGTGAATACTTTTGCAAGCCACTGTACATACATAAAATGGGACAACTAGATACATAAAATGCTTTCATTTGTAAACGGTAAAACAGATACGAATAGTCTCAAATAAAAGGTGACATTCTGTACTGTCAACTAATATGAAACATTTGATCTCAAATCCAAAATGCTGGAGCACAGCACCAAATGTAAAACTGTAAGCTTCACTGTCCAAACACATATGGTGTGGACTATGTGTGTCTGGTAAACACATGTGGATCTGGTGAACAGTTACCACTTGTTGACCAACTACAGGAATACTGACCTTAGAGTCTCCAGTTTACAGTGGTGATTCCCCAGTCCAGCAGAGAGCAGCGTCACTCCTGAATCCTTCAGGCCATTGTTACTCAGATCCAGCTCTCTCAGGTGTGAGGGGTTTGACTCCAGAGCTGAGACCAGAGAAGCACAGCCTTTCTCTGTGACTCCACAGCCTGACAGCCTGACAAAGAGATCATCATGACTTCACAAACACACTGTTAATTTAACACCAGTAGTGTAGAAGGACAACGGTAGATGCATGTGGTTCATATTCCCAAACAACATATAGATTCATCTTCCATCAATGCATTTAATCAATATGTTTTTCAATATACATATTATAATACATATTTTTCTCTAAACATAATATTTCTTCCTGATGAATACTTCTTATATATATTATATTATTTACTCACAGAGCAGCTCTGGAGGCTTTGACCACTGGCAGCAGCCTCAGAAGAGTTTCCTCTGATCTGGAGAATTTCTTCAGGTCAAACACATCCAGCTCCTTTTCTGAAGTCAGCAACACAAAGACCAGAGCTGACCACTGTGCAGGTGACAGGTTGGCTTCTGAGAGACTTCCTGATCTCAGGTAGCTTTGGATCTCCTCCACTAGAGAATGGTCATTCAGTTCATTCAGACAGTGGAACAGATTGATGCTCCTCTCTGGAGAAAGATTCTCCCTGATCTTCTCCTTGATGTAGTTCACTGTGTCTTCATGGCTCTGTGAGCTGCTTCTTGTCTTTGTCAGTAGACCTCGTAAGTGCTTCTGATTGGACTCCAGTGAGAGTCCCAGAAGGAAGCGGAGGAAAAGGTCCAGGTTTCCTGTCTCACTTTGTAAGGCTTTATCCACAGCACTCTTGTAGACAGTAACTTCAGACTTGTCTCTGTACAGCAGAGAAAAGATGCTGGACTTTGTTTGCTGTTTGTCCATGAGATTCTCATTTTTGTTGATGAATGAGAGGAACACATACACAGCAGCCAGAAACTCCTGAATGCTCAGATGAACGAAGCAGTACACCTTGTCTTGGTACAGAACACATTCCTCTTTAAAGATCTGTGTGCACAATCCTGAGTACACAGAGGCTTCATTGACATCAATGCCAGCCTCTTTCAGGTCTTTTTCATAGAAAATCAGATTGCCCTTCACTAGCTGTTGAAAAGCCAGTTTTCCCAGTGACAGAATGCTCTCTTTATTCCAGTGTGGACCTGTCTCTTCTTTCCCAAGATACTTTTCATTCTTCTGTTTGGTATGAAACACCACAAGGTGTGTGTACATCTCAGTCAGAGTCTTGGGCATCTCTGCTCTCTTATGTTTCAGCATGTGTTCGAGGACTGTTGCAGAAATCCAACAGAAGACTGGAATGTGGCACATGATGTGGAGGCTCCTTGATGTCTTTATGTGTGAGATGATTCTGCTGGCCAGCTCCTCATCACTGAATCTCTTTCTGAAGTACTCCTCCTTCTGTGGGTCATTGAACCCTCGTACCTCTGTCACCTGGTCAACACACCCTGAAGGGATCTTATTGGCTGCTGCAGGTCGGGTAGTTATCCAGATGAGAGCAGAGGGAAGCAGATTTCCCTTGATGAGATTTGTCAACAGAACATCCACTGAGGTTGACTCTGTGACGTCCCAACAGATCTTGTTCTTCTGGAAGTCTAAGGGCAGTCGGCACTCATCCAGACCATCAAAGATGAACACAACTTTGTACTTGTCGTAGTTGGAGATTCTTGATTGTTTGGTTTCCATTGAGAAGTGATTGACAAGTTCAATCAAAGTGTGTTTGTCCCCTTTCATCAAATTCAGCTCCCGAAAAGGGAATGAAAACACAAATTGAACATCCTGATTGGCTTTTCCTTCAGCCCAGTCCAGAATGAACTTCTGCACAGAGACTGTTTTTCCAATGCCAGCGACTCCCTTTGTCAGCACAGTTCTGATAAGTTTGTCTTGTCCAGTTAAGGGTTTGAAGATGTCGTTACATTTGACTGCAGTCTCTGGTCTTGCTTGTTTCCTGGTTGTTGTCTCAATCTGTCTCAGCTCATGTTCATTATTGACCTCTCCTGTTCCACCCTCTGTGATGTAGAGCTCTGTGTAGATCTTATTGAGAAGTGTTGGGTTTCCTTGTTTAGCGATCCCCTCAAATACACATTGAAACTTCTTCTTTAGATTAGATTTGAGTTCACGTTGGCAAATCACAGCAAGCTCATCTGAATGAAGAAATAGCACAGAGGATATTAATATTACGTCTGTTTTAATGCCTACAGTATTGTAGGACTGTTATAACATTTTAAATTATAATCATTTATTCTCTTAACTGACTGTTTAAATGTTTTCATAATGCATTACAGACTGGTGTGACTGATAATGTAATTATTGGTATTATTGATGGTATTATTAATGTTGTCTCTCTGTCTCTGTCTCTCTCTCTAAATTAATCAACACAACACATCCCTTCTGCTACTTGATGAGGTCACTAGGTGTTGTGTTAAGGCTGCTACAATATCATTGAGGTACTCAGCTACTTTAGCTGTACTTTAGCTACAGCTTTTAAATGTTATAAAACAGCATTCAACATGAGGCAGACAGATCTTACATTTCTCCAGTGTGTCAGCAAGCTCCTTCTGGTTCATTTTCCTCAGGACGTGCAGTGTGATCTTCAGAGCCCCCTCTCTGGCACTGCTCTCCTGCTTCTCATCTTCAGCATCCACCACTTCCTCATCCTGCTTCTGACTCTCAAAGCCTTCTGGGAGTTCTGGACTAAGAATCCTCTTGAACATCTTCAGCTCGTTCTTCACAAATGTCATAATTTTCTCTTCAAGCAACTGAAATAAATCAAGTAAATAAGTTAAGCAAGAGAAGAAATGCTTTCTCATTAACACATTAATGAATAATTGACAGATCAACTTTACTTGAGGTAAACAAAAACAAATGTTCATAACAGGACCACATACACTGAATATAGAGTCCAGGTCTGTTTGATGACTCTGGGAAGACTGACCACTGAGAATCTCTGACTCTGATCTCTCCTGTTGGTGTCTGTGGACAAAACATTTGATTACATGTCCTCATCCAGGGAGTACACAAACACACACACACACACACACACACACACACACACACACACACACACACACACACACACACACACACACACACACACACACACACACACACACACACACACACACACACACACACACACACACACACACACAGGGAGGGAACGTTGTGTTTGTTTAATATTGTTTTAGGACTATATAAATGGATAAAAGGATTAGCCTATGGATTATGAAAACAACCAAAAGAAATGTGAAAATGGGAGAGGAGAAATGACTAGAGACAGTGTTGTTTAACTCACTGACCATGACCCATGAGTTCTTCTTACCTTTGTTCAGTAGAAAAGTCTCCCTCTCTAAACCCTATAGGATGACCGATAGACTGGTCACTCTTCATGGACACACAGCTGGGAACAGGGAAGGCTGGTCTCTGCTGCTTGATTGGGCTTCAACACAACAGAGACAAACATTACATATCTCATCTACTAAATGTATGGTGTTTTTGGTTTATGTCAGTTTCAATGTTTGTTATGCTATAAATGTATATTTAATGGTTGTAAGTGGTAAAATGAACTAGATAATGTTATATTTTGCCATTCTGAGTAATTACTACTTTAGTAAGGAATTACACATTATTCAGTAGTACTGTTGTTGCGAATTATTCCAATAGATGGAAGCATAAGACCACAATAGATAGTTCAGTAGATTAGTTTTCTCCCTGGATACACCCCCAGTCCCCCTCACAGGAAAAGTTCCCTCTGCTCTAGTACATTCATTGTCAAATTCATCAACCAGCATCGACCTGCTCTGCCTTCTCGCACAAGCAGACAACTCAGCCACCACCAAAAAGCTGGTGTCGTTACTCTGCCTTCTCGCGCAAATGAGGGGCATGTTGAGGTAAATTCGCTAACCGTTGCATGATGTAATTTATTGGCGGGCTGGGAGATACACTCTCATCTTTTCTATTCCGAGGCTGTTTAGTCCCAATATGAGATATTAAGAAAATATTTTAAAATGCATCTATACTGTGGTTGAGGTTCTGACTAATGATATTCAGAACATCTGACTAGTGATTATTTGGCTGTATATTTTTTATAAATATTCAGCAATTAAAAGTTATTAATTCATATACAGTCATTGGTGAGGCAGCTGAGAAATAAAGTGTATTTTTCTCATTAATTCCTTAGATCAGTCTCAAACCTGTCCCACCTATCCCACGCCAATTCCTGGACTTTGACATAGAGGTTACCAGGTCACCCAGTTCAAACCACATTTGAAAAATAAAACACATGTGGCTTGTTGATCAAGTGTTCTGCCTTGTAATAATACATATAATACAATAACTAATATCAAAATAAAAACAGCACAACGCTTAGACAGGTTTTGATTAACAAAATATTAAAAATGCTTAAAAAATAGTATGTGTTTGTAGCTCTCTTGCTCTTCCCTGTGGCATTCTGTGGGAACTACATAACTCATTCACGACACCTGATAGGCTCATAATCTGAGGTAGCAACTGAGTCAGATCTACAAATCAACGAGCTAGACCTGTCCATTTGGTTCACTCAATTCGATGTCTACGAATGAAGATTTCAATGCATATCAAATGACCCAGCAGCCATTTAGATACAACAAATCGTCACAACAATTAAATCATTCTTAATGAAAACAATGTCTTCTGGCTGCTTAAATCAGCCACATCTTGAAAAAGAGGACAGGGACATGCGTTTTGTTTAAGTTGAATACTTTTTTCTGAAAACCAATATGGGCTCCCAAGTGGTGCAGCGGTCTAAGGCAATACATCTCAGTACAATAAGTGACCTGAGTTAAGCGTTCACGGTTAATGTCGACAGGTCTCATTGATAACAGTAGCATAGCTGATATTGTGACGCAGACCAATGAGCTGGGAATAGAACGTTCAGAAGGAGAGTTGGTGCCATGGTGCTCAATAGAACTAATAGGAGCTGGCAGGGTGAAAAATGGCTTGAAATAAGGCCTGTTTTTTCACGATTACTTCATAACTAGGGACATAAGGTAATGTTATGAAACTGGGCTCCATGGTGGATGCAATGAACTAGTTTTTATTAGAAAAAAACATTGTTGAAAAAGTCATGAGTTCAGCCTACTGAGGCGCCCCGAAAATAATATTCAAAAGTTCGGTCCTTGGACACAGAGGGTTTAAACACTAAAGTTACTGTCCATCTAGTGAAGAGAGGAGAACCAGACAGAGGTAGCCAGCATCCGTCAACGAGAGGGAGAAGCCCTCCACGGGATTTAACAGGTGGAAGAAACATCCGGGTATCTCCATTGGTCCACAAGAAACGCAGGCAACCGGTGATGATGTAGTGATAAAGCAGTAAATAAACTTCAGTTAGTGCTTCCCCTCTCTCCACTGGGATTCTCTGCCTCTAACCCTATTACAGGGGCTGAGTCACTGGCTTACTGGTGTTCTTCCATGCCGTCCCTGGAAGGGGTGCGACACTTGATTGGGTTGAGTCACTGATGTGATCTTCCTGTCTGGGTTGGTGCCCCCCTTGTGTTGTGTCGTGGCGGAGATCTTTGTGGGCTATACTCGGCCTTGTCTTAGGATGGTAAGTTGGTGGTTGAAGATATCCCTATAGTGGTGTGGGGGCTGTGCTTTGGCAAAGTGTGTTGGGTTATATCCTGCCTGTTTGGGCCTGTCCTGGGGTATCGTCGGATGGGGCCACAGTATCTCCCGACCCCTCCTGTCTCAGCCTCCAGTATTTCTGCTGCAGTAGTTTAAGTGTTGGGGGTTAGGGTCAGTCTGTTATATCTGGAGTATTTATCCTGTCTTATACGGTGTCCTGTGTGAATTTAAGTATGCTCTCTCTAATTCTCTCTTTCTCTCTTTCTTTCTTTCTTTCTTTCTTTCTTTCTTTCTTTCTTTCTTTCTTTCTTTCTTTCTTTCTTTCTTTCTCTCTCTCTCTCTCTCTCAGAGGACCTGAGCCCTTGGACCATGCCTCAGGACTACCTGGCCTGATGACTCCTTGCTGTCCCAAGTCCACCTGGCCGTGCTGCTGCTCCAGTTTCAACTGTTCTGCCTGCGGCTATGGAACCCTGACCTGTTCACCGGACGTGCTACCTGTCCCAGACCTGCTGTTTTCGGTAGAGATACTCTGAATGATCGTCTATGAAAAGCCAACTGACATTTACTCCTGAGGTGCTGACCTGTTGCACCCTCGACAACCACTGTGATTATTATTATTTGACCATGCTGGTCATCTTTGAATATTTGAACATCTTGGTCATGTTTTGTTATAATCTCCACCTGGCACAGCCCTCATAGCCTGGTTCCTCTCTAGGTTTATTTCTAGGTTCTGGCCTTTCTATGGATTTTTTCCTAGCCACCTTGCTTCTACACCTGCATTGCCTGCTGTTTGGGGATTTAGGCTGGGTTTCTGTACAGCACTTTGAGATATCAGCTGATGTAAGAAGGGCTTTATAAATACATTTGATTTGATAGCTAGGATAACCAGGATGCTGCTGGTATAGTAGCTAGCTAGCTTACCTAGCTGTACCGACTAGCTTGGCTAGCTAGCAGGTTGTTCTGTACCTCATCTCGATGATGATCATGAATCCAGTGAACCACAAAATGAAACAAGGATAGAGAGTGAAAAGAACTGTTTACACTCATACTGTCCCTGACCATTCAGCAAAAAGCTAATTGAACAATAAACTTCGGTGTCTCAACACTGTAGTGAACTCCGTTGTTATTCCCCAAGATCACCTCAGCCCACTCTGCGCGTAACCGCTTTGCGCCACACCGTACGTGGACACGGACAGTTCTGTACGGGAAGTTCCAGAACAGTGGCACAAAACAACTAAACCCAGTCTTGACAGTGGGTTAAATTAGTAATATTCATTTTTTAATATTATGTTAAACAAACATTCAAAGTTTTTATAACAATATTTTGAAATCTGGGCCCATATCCACAAAGCTTCTCAGAGTAGAAAATTGGTCATAGAAGTGCTGACAATAAAGATAATTTACTCTTACGGAGTAAGAAGAGACATGTTTGTTGTTTGCTGTAACTAATGGGGACAAAGTTGTATTGTAATGTAATGTAATGTATTATAATGTATTGTAAAAAAGTCAGCCAGAGTTGGCGTGGGCCATCGTTCAAACAAAGAGATGCCTCCCTGACCACCAGTGTGTTTGGATATAATGAAGATCAGTTCAGTGAAGAAGAACCTCTAGAGTTCTGATCAAAGAACCCTATATAGTTCTATATATTCTATATATACTGTATACTCAGACACTTCCTAACCTCCTATAAAGGGTTCTATATATATTCTATATATACTGTATACTCCGACAGGCTAACCTCCTGTAAAGGATTCTATATATATTCTATATATACTGTATACTCAGACACTTCCTAACCTCCTATAAAGGGTTCTATATATATTCTATATATACTGTATACTCAGACACTTCCTAACTTCCTATAAAGGGTTCTATATATATTCTATATATACTGTATACTCAGACAGGCTAACCTCCAGTAAAGGATTCTATATATATTCTATATATACTGTATACTCAGACACTTCCTATCCTCCTATAAAGGGTTCTATATATATTCTATATATACTGTATACTCAGAAACTTCCTATCCTCCTATAAAGGGTTCTATATATATTCTATATATACTGTCTACTCAGACACTTCCTAACCTCCTATAAAGGGTTCTATATATATTCTATATATACTGTATACTCAGACACTTCCTAACCTCCTATTAAGGATTCTCTATATATTCTATATATACTGTATACTCAGACACTTCCTAACCTCCTATAAAGGGTTCTATATATATTCTATATATACTGTATACTCAGACACTTCCTAACCTCCTATACAGGGTTCTATATATATTATATATACTGTATACCCAGACACTTCCTATCCTCCTATAAAGGGTTCTATATATATTCTATATATACTGTATACTCAGACACTTCCTATCCTCCTATAAAGGGTTCTATATATATTCTATATATACTGTATACTCAGAAACTTCCTATCCTCCTATAAAGGGTTCTATATATATTCTATATATACTGTCTACTCAGACACTTCCTAACCTCCTATAAAGGGTTCTATATATATTCTATATATACTGTATACTCAGACACTTCATAACCTCCTATTAAGGATTCTCTATATATTCTATATATACTGTATACTCAGACACTTCCTAACCTCCTATAAAGGGTTCTATATATATTCTATATATACTGTATACTCAGACACTTCCTAACCTCCTATAAATGGTTCTATATATATTCTATATATACTGTATACTCAGACACTTCCTAACCTCCTATAAAGGGTTCTATATATATTCTATATATACTGTATACTCAGACACTTCCTAACCTCCTATAAAGGGTTCTATATATATTCTATATATACTGTATACTCAGACACTTCCTAACCTCCTATAAAGGTTTCTATATATATTCTATATATACTGTATACTCAGACACTTCCTAACCTCCTATAAAGGGTTCTATATATATTCTATATATACTGTATACTCAGACACTTCCTAACCTCCTATAAAGGGTTCTATATATATTCCATATATACTGTATACTCAGACACTTCCTAACCTCCTATAAAGGGTTCTATAAGGCTAATCTAAAGACGGTGCTGGCTAAAGCTAAAACTGGCGAGTGTAGAGAGTATAGAGATATTGTTATCCACGTCGGCACCAACGATGTTAGGATGAAACAGTCAGAGGTCACCAAGCGCAACATAGCTTCAGCGTGTAAATCAGCTAGAAAGATGTGTCGGCATCGATTAATTGTCTCTGGCCCCCTCCCAGTTAGGGGGAGTGATGAGCTCTACAGCAGAGTCTCACAACTCAATCGCTGGTTGAAAACTGTTTTCTGCCCCTCCCAAAAGATAGAATTTGTAGATAATTGGCCCTCTTTCTGGGACTCACCCACAAACAGGACCAAGCCTGGCCTGTTGAGGAGTGACGGACTCCATCCTAGCTGGAGGGGTGCTCTCATCTTATCTACGAACATAGACAGGGCTCTAACTCCTCTAGCTCCACAATGAAATAGGGTGCAGGCCAGGCAGCAGGCTGTTAGCCAGCCTGCCAGCTTAGTGGAGTCTGCCACTAGCACAGTCAGCGTAGTCAGCTTAGCTTTCCCCATTGAGACCGTGTCTGTGCCTCGATCTAGGTTGGGCAAAATTAAAAATGGCGGTGTTCGCTTTAGCAATCTCACTAGTATAAAGACCTCCTCCATTCCTGCCATTATTGAAAGAGATTGTGATACCTCACATCTCAAAATTGGGTTACCTAATGTTAGATCCCTCACTTCCAAGGCAGTTATAGTCAATGAACTAATCACTGATAATAATCTTGACGTGATTGGCCTGACTGAAACATGGCTTAAGCCTGATGAATTTACTGTGTTAAATGAGGCCTCACCCCCTGGTTACACTAGTGACCATACCCCCCGTGCATCCGGCAAAGGCGGAGGTGTTGCTAACATTTACGATAGCAAATTTCAATTTACAAAAAAAAAAAACTATGACGTTTTCGTCTTTTGAGCTTCTAGTCATGAAATCTATGCAGCCTACTCACTCACTTTTTATAGCTACTGTTTACAGGCCTCCTGGGCCATATGCAGTGTTCCTCACTGAGTTCCCTGAATTCCTATCGGATCTTGTAGTCATAGCAGATAATATTCTAATTTTTGGTGACTTTAACATTCACATGGAAAAGTCCACAGACCCACTCCAAAAGGCTTTCGGAGCCATCATCGACTCAGTGGGTTTTGTCCAACATGTCTCTGGACCTACTCACTGCCACAGTCATACTCTGGACCTAGTTTTGTCCCATGGAATAAATGTTGTGGATCTTAATGTTTTTCCTCAAAATCCTGGACTATCGGACCACCATTTTATTACGTTTGCAATTGCAACAAATAATCTGCTCAGACCCCAACCAAGGAGCATTAAAAGTCGTGCTATAAATTCTCAGACAACCCAAAGATTCCTTGATGCCCTTCCAGACTGCCTCTGCCTACCCAAGGACGTCAGAGGACAAAAATCAGTTAACCACCTAACCGAGGAACTCAATTTAACCTTGCGCAATACCCTAGATGCAGTTGCACCCCTAAAAATTAAAAACATCTGTCATAAGAAACTAGCTCCCTGGTATACAGAAAATACACGAGCTCTGAAGCAAGCTTCCAGAAAATTGGAACGGAAATGGCGCCACACCAAACTGGAAGTCTTCCGACTAGCTTGGAAAGACAGTACCGTGCAATATCGAAGAGCCCTCACTGCTGCTCGATCATCCTATTTTTCCAACTTAATTGAGGAAAATAAGAACAATCCGAAATTTCTTTTTGATACTGTCGCAAAGCTAACTAAAAAGCAGCCTTCGCAAATGGAGGAAGGCTTTTCACTTCAGCAGTAATACATTTATGAACTTCTTTGAGGAAAAGATCATGATCATTAGAAAGCAAATTACAGACTCCTCTTTAAATCTGGGTATTCCTCCAAAGCTCCATTGTCCTGAGTCTACACAACTCTGCCAGGACCTAGGATCAAGGGAGATACTAAAGTGTTTTAGTACTATATCTCTTGACACAATGATAAAAATAATCATGGCCTCCAAACCCTCAAGCTGCATACTGGACCCTATTCCAACTAAACTACTGAAAGAGCTGCTTCCTGTGCTTGGCCCTCCTATGTTGAACATAATAAACGGCTCTCTATCCACCGGATGTGTACCAAGCTCACTAAAAGTGGCAGTAATAAAGCCTCTCTTGAAAAAGCCGAATCTTGATCCAGAAATTATAAAAAACTATCGGCCTATATCGAATCTTCCATTCCTCTCAAAAATTTTAGAAAAAGCTGTTGCACAGCAACTCACTGCCTTCCTGAAGACAAACAATGTATACAAAACGCTTCAGTCTGGTTTTAGACCCCATCATAGCACTGAGACTGCACTTGTGAAGGTGGTAAATGACCTTTTAATGACGTCAGACCGAGGTTCTGCATCTGTCCTCGTGCTCCTAGATCTTAGTGCCGCTTTTGATACCATCGATCACCACATTCTTTTGGAGAGATTGGAAACCCAAATTGGTCTACATGGACAAGTTCTGGCCTGGTTTAGATCTTATCTGTCGGAAAGATATCAGTTTGTCTCTGTGAATGGTTTGTCCTCTGACAAATCAATTGTAAATTTCGGTGTTCCTCAAGGTTCCGTTTTAGGACCACTATTGTTTTCACTATATATTTTACCTCTTGGGGATGTCATTCGAAAACATAATGTTAAATTTCACTGCTATGCGGACGACACACAGCTGTACATTTCAATGAAACATGGTGAAGCCCCAAAATTGCCCTCGCTAGAAGCCTGTGTTTCAGACATAAAGAAGTGGATGGCTGCAAACTTTCTACTTTTAAACTCGGACAAAACAGAGATGCTTGTTTTTTTTTTCCTAGCCACCGTGCTTCTTTCACATGCTTTGCTTGCTGTTTGGGGTTTTAGGCTGGGTTTCTGTACAGCACTTTGAGATATCAGCTGATGTACGAAGGGCTATATAAATACATTTAATATATAAAAATAAATTTGATTTGATTTGAAATTTGATTCTATATATATTCTATTTATACTGTATACTCAGACACTTCCTAACCCCCTTTAAACGGTTCTATATATATTGTATATATACTGTATACTCAGACACTTCCTAACCTCCTATAAAGGGTTCTGTATAGAACTTTAGTGGTTCTGTATATTAAGGAAGATAGAACCCGTTTTGGTTTTAACAGGAGTGAAGAGTGTTGATATAATGGATATATTGTCAGAATTCCGTTTGTAACAACAATCAGAATTAGTAAAACAATAAAGTTATGCATGCCAACATATTAGGCAATAATTAAGAGTAGGCTAAATGATTGTGTCATACTAACATTCTATAGATGTGTGTGTGTGTCTGTGTGTGTGTGTGTGTGTGTGTGTGTGTGTGTGTGTGTGTGTGTGTGTGTGTGTGTGTGTGTGTGTGTGTGTGTGTGTGTGTGTGTGTGTGTGTGTGTGTGTGTGTGTGTGTGTGTGTGTGTGCTGTTGAGACAACCACATATCACAGTAAAATATAAAGGATACAAACATTTCATTCCAGCTATATAGTGTTTAACAAAACAATTTTTTTTTGGGATGTAACATTTTAGAAACAAACTCTTTAATAATTCTTAAACAAATTGTCATCTCACCTCTTAGCTTTGGTGTCATGTCCCCCAGAGAGACTCATTTTAGAGGCAGAGCCCTTCTCCTTTCTCTTCCCAAAGAGACTCATTTTAGAGGCAGGGCCCCCTTCCTTCCTCTCCCCAGAGAGACTCATTTTAGAGCACTGACCCCTAAACAGAGATCCAGCATGTTGGTTGTGGTTAACACAGTGACTAACTAATTATTGAAGGTCAATTGTTCTGATATATTCATTATCTCTTAGAAATAAAACATTTTCTAACAGACACATCCAAACAGTCAGGTGATTTAATGCATCACATGAACATGTAGTCGTGACTAATATGTAGTTTAACTAATAATAATAATAATAATAATAATAATAATATTATTAATAATAATAACAATAACAATAATAATAATAACAATAATAATAATATTAATAATAATAATAATAATAATAATAATGTCTCACTTTCTCTTTTAATAATTTATCTCATTCTAGTGTGTTGCTTTGTTCAACAGGTATGATATTATTATGCTGTTACTGAATTCAGTTCATAATATCAATGTTAAGAAAAGTATGTTCAGTGGTTTCATACCAAATTACACAGGAAGCAGGAGATCATTGTAGTTTAGAAAACAACAAATGTTCTGATATTCTGAAAGATGATTTACAACTATGATACATTAACATTTTTATAAGTTGTAAAATAACCACGATATACAAATACGATATATGAACAATATGTTTTTGAATTTGACTTGCCTACGCCCAGTTAGTGCCATTTTGTATGATTGAACTGTCACGTAGCTGTCCCAGGTGAAATGGACTGTTAGATCTGAGTGTTTTACTGTCAGTCACTATACTAAAATAAAACCAAACATTTAATTTCTCTACACACTTTACAATAATCACTGGGAAGATTCTTACCTTGTAGCCTGAATTCACAACCAGAACATGTCAAGTCATTGAGATATTTTCCGTTGTTCTGAGAGAGCACCTTCCTGATAACAAGTGGCTCTGTATCTATGTTCTAGGTACAGTTGATCTTTGGATGCAATAATATCTGGTCAAAGTCTAGTGACACAACACCATAGTATATCATAAACATAACAGCAGTTGGCCAGAAAAGGCCATGACATACTATAAAACAGGGTTCATCAACAACACCATAGTATATCATAAACATAACAGCAGTTGGCCAGTAAAGGCCATGACATACTATAAAACAGGGTTTGTCAACTAGATTTGGCTTCGGGTGTCACGGTTGTCATAGAGAGGAGCGGACCAAAGTGCAGCGTGATTATCGTTCCACATATTTTATTGAACTGTGAAACTATTCAATACATACACATAAACTAAAGAACAAAAAAAAAATGTGATGTAGAGGTGAAACATACACTACTCAAAAACAATCTCCCACAAACAAAGGTGGGAAAAACACCTACTTAAGTATGATCTCCAATTAGAGACAACGATGACCAGCTTCCTCTAATTGGAGATCATCCCAAACAAAACCCAACATAGAAATACAAAACTAGAAAACAACATAGAAAAACTAAACTAGAAAACCCCCCTGTCACGCCCTGACCTACTCTCCCATAGAAAATAACAGCTTTCTATGGTCAGGACGTGACATCGGGAGAATTTTTTTCTGAGTTAAAGTGGGCGGGCCAGAACATAATTAGCGTATAATATTAGCACAATTAATAGGCCTACACTACAAATTTAACATGTTTAACACATTTGATTAGTACATAGTACATTCAGTGACAATAAAATAATTTAGATCTGATAAAATCATAAAATCACCAATATCTCTATTCAATTATAACTTTTTGTTTATTTCTCTGTGCGTTGATTGGTGGGGAAAAACAGGTCTACGTAGCCTACTGTAGTCTACACTACTTTATTAATGTCAACATTCATTCAGAACAATGAGCTTGATAGCAAGAGAACATGTCGCTCTCAAAAAGTAACAAAAGAAAGGTGGATAATGAAAATCAAAGTTTCAGGGAAGAACGGACAGAGAGATCCATTCATCTTACCATATTTCTCCAATGCCAAGCCAGAGTGTGTCTTGTTTGCAAAGAATTCAATCTCAGACGGCATTATGAATCTAAACATGGTACTTTCAAAGTAGCCTTCCCGCCCCAGACAGAGGCCTGAAGCAGAATCACTGAAGCATTAACTACAAGCTACAAACACGGCAGTAGAATCCTCCTTCGTGGCCTGACCCAACAACAGGAGGTCACAAGTGCTTCCTAAAAGCATCCTGGGTTCTAACCAAACACAACATGCCCTTCACAGACGCAGAGCTGTTTAAAAAATGCATGGTGACAGTTTTGGAGGAATTGGCTACAGACAAGTCTATGGATAGCCTAATTGCGTCTGTCAAACAGGTGCTCCTGTCTGTGACATCAGCCGGACGCCGTGTCTGTGCTCTGGCGGATGACGTGTATAGGATTGTTCTGGAGGGGCTCAGTCAGGCTGAGCATTTTCCCCTGGCTATTGATGAGAGAACTGACAACACCCATGTAGCACAGATGTGTGTTTATGTCTGTTATTTTCATGGAAATGACTTTAAAGAAGAGCTACTGGCACTGATTCCCCTGGAAGGACACACCTCCGGGGACGTTCCCCTGGAAGGACACACCACCAGGGACGTTCCCCTGGATGGACACACCTAACTAATTTTGGGTTAGTTAGACTAATTTTGGGTTAGTTCTCTCAAGAAGAACTAACCCATCTCAACATGACAGAAAGTAAGACAGGGAAACCCATCTCAACATGACAGAAAGTAAGACAGGAGTCCCTGACCTTATCTTCTCTCAAGAAGAACTGTCTTATGGTATGAAGATTGTTCTTCTTGAGAAAAGATCGAGCCTTCTTCTCTCCAGAAGATGTCTGGTAGACCCATTTAAATACCTTTTTTGGACATTTCAAGATAGCAGATGTTTGAGTTGGGTCTATTAACACAGCTGTGAGTTGTTATTTTTTTCATTTTTGACATAATGAGCACTCCTGGATGTGACAGATTTTGACTCATATTGAGTGATATGACTGAGCTATTTAAAAACACTTTTTCAACATTTCTAGATAGCAGTTAGTTCAGTTTGATCTTATTAAAGACAGCTGTATATTATTTTTTTGGACCCAAAAATATTCTATGTTCACGCCCACTTTTTTTGCACTATGTTTGAAGGCTGTCAACTTCTTCTCAGGAGGAGAATCACTTAGCCTTTCAACTAATTTTCAAATGATAGGATGCCTATTTAAAAACACTTTTTCAACATTTCAAGATAGCAGTTAGTTCAGTTTGATCTTATTAAAGACAGCTGTATCATTTTTTGATTCAATTTGACATATTTTTTGGGACCACTTTTTTTGCTCTGTTTGAAGGCTGTCAGCTTCTTCTCAGGAAGAGAATCACTTAGCCTTTCGACTAATTTTCAAATGATTGGATGCCTATTTTAAAACACTTTCTCTACATTTCAAGATAGCAGTTAGTTAATTTTGAGCATATCAAAGACAGCTGCAACTTTATTTTATTAATTTTCACAATTTTTATTTTTTATTCTAAGTCCACAGTCTCTGTCATTGAACTATGTTGAGTCGTGTGCCTGGTGATTGAACAGTTTACCAGGTGTGTTTTTGAATATAGTTCTTAATGGCTTCAGTGGTGTGCTGGTGTCTGCATGTTGAAGGAGTGGATTTCTGAAGTCATGGCGCCTGCTAAACAGACTGATTTGGGATATAAAGAAGGACTCGACCATTCATTGTGTAGCTGGGACCCTCGGGATTGCAAACAGAGGAAGATCTTCAAAGGTAAGTGATTTATTTTATCGCTATTTGGGATTCTGTGACGCCTGTGCTTGTTTGGAAAATATGTTATTGTGGGGTGCTGTCCTCAGATAATCGAATGCTATGCTTTCACCGTAAAGCCTTTTTGAAATCTGACAACGCAGTTCGATTGCCAAGATTCTAAGCTTTTAAATGATGTATGACACTTGTATTTTCATGAATGTTTAATATTACGATATTTCTATTTTGAATTTGGTGCTCTGCAATTTCACCGGATGTTGTCGTAGGTGTCCCGGTAGCGGTCCGCGAGCCCTAAGAGCTATTAAAACCATGTGCCCTGATTTAGTTAAAACTGGTTCCATCAGAGCCCTTACAAAACCTTTTACAACTGATTCATCATTGTCATACCTCATAGGGTCCAGAGTTTTCCTGGTTAGGTCAACAGATAAGGATAAACTCTGGGTCCCAGGGCAAAAAAATTGCCCCCCCCCCCACTCTGGGACCTATGGTTGCCACCAGTCTGCTTGCCGTTCTCAGTTATCGTCAGGTACTGTATGTGGATGATCAGGGCTTTATTCAGAAAAAGTTTCTTGGGCTACTTTGATTTGCCAAGTGGGTGAGATTTGAATTCCGTGTTTATCTTCATGGACAAACTTGTTGTTCAAACCTACGATGGCTCAGCTTCAAGGGAACGTATCTGCTATTTGTATTTCCAACTGAATTCCCTCCTGTTCCATGATTTAACAAGCGATGACCACTCCACTACCATTGTCAACTACCTCCTCACATGAACTGGAAGCCATGTCTCATGTGGCCCACTCATCCACTGGCACATTGAATGTTTCCTCTCCAAGCACTGTGAGGAAACCCCTGTCAATTTTCTCTCATTACTTTGTGTAGAGTCAATCACAAACACAATCACATTATTACACATCTATGACTCATTCTTAGCTCTTTTGTCTCACTGTGTAGTGTTTTTGTGTTATTGTCTTCCCAGTCAAATCCTGTCCTGCACTGGTCAAGCCTCTGAACACCTCAACTCATGCCTCATACCCTCATTCAATCACTGCTGTGATCCCTTCCTAAAATGGTGTACGTAGCCCTCTCATTCCTATTCCCCATAATATTGTACTATAAGTGTCTTTATTAAATGCTTTAGGTTAAAATAATTACTCTTTGACGATTTTTTAAACAGATTTTTAACATCTCTGTGTAACGATCGTCGTCGGGTGATGAGGAAGAGGACCAAAGCGCAGCTGGGAGCGAACACATGTTTATTCTTCACACTGAAATAAACACGTACACAAAACCAAGAAAATGCAGATACGTTAACTGCTCAAAACACAAAGAGGCAACACCCCACAAACAGCGTGGGGGAAAAAGGAACAACCTCTTGGGGCTAGGGGGCAGTATTGAGAATTTTGAAAAAAATATGTGCCCATTTTTAACTGCCTCCTACACCAACTCAGAAGCTAGAATATGCATATTATTGTTCAGGTTTGGATAGAAAACACTCTGAATTTTCTAAAACTGTTTGAATGGTGTCTGTAAGGATAACAGAACTCATATGGCAGTCAAAACCCTGAGACAAATTCTGACAGGAAGTGGATACCTGATGTGTTGAATTACCTTTAAGCCTATGCCATTGAAACACACAGGGGCTTATTAATTGTTGAGCACTTCCTATGGCTTCCACTAGATGTCACCAGTCTTTAGAAAGTGGTTTGAGTCTTATACTGTGAGAACTGAACGAACAAGAGCCTTGGAACGGTGGTGGCCGATTAGACTCTGGCGCGCGAGTTCATGTTGGGTACTCTCGTTCCGAAACGTTTGAAAAGAGAATGCAAATGTCCGCCTTGAATATTATTCATGTTCTGGTTGAAAAAGGCACTAATGATTTATGCTATACAACGTTTGACATGTTTGAACGAACATAAATATTTTTTTTCCCCTCGTTCATGATGAGAAGTTCGGCTGGCATAGATCATGTGCTAACAACACAGAGCTTTTTGGACATAAATTATGAGCTTTTTCGAACAAAACTACATTTGTTATGGACCTGGGATTCCTGGAAGTGACATCTGATGAAGAGAATCAAAGGTAATGGATTATTTACATAGTATTTTCGATTTTAGATCTCTCCAACATGGCGGTTAGTCTGTATCGCAAAGCGTATTTTTATGGGCGCAGTGCTCAGATTATTGCAAAGTGTGATTTCCCAGTAAGGTTATTTTTAAATCTGGCAATCCGGTTGCATTCAAGAGATGTAAATCTATAATTCTTTGAATGACAATATAATATTTTACCAATGTTTTCGAATAGTAATTATTTAATTTGTCGTGCTGATTTGACTGGCGGTTATTGGAGGGAAACGATTTCCTCAACATCAACGCCATAGTAAAACGCTGTTTTTGGATATAAATATGAACTTGATAGAACTAAAAATGCATGTATTGTCTAACATAATGTCCTAGGAGTGTCATCTGATGGAGATTGTCAAAGGTTAGTGCATAATTTTAGCTGGTTTTCTGCTTTTGGTGATGCCTGTCTTTGAATTGACAAAACATTACACACAGCTATTGTCAATGTACTCTCCTAACATAATCTAACTTTATGCTTTCGCCGTAAAGCCTTTTTGAAATCGGACAACGTGGTTAGATTAAGGAGATGTTTATCTTTCAAAGGGTGTAAGATAGTTGTATTTTTGAGAAATTTGAATTATGACATTTAATTGTTTTCAAATTTGGCACTCTTGATATTTCACCTGTTGTTGATAGGGTGTACCAGGGGTGGGACGCATGCGTCCCACATAGCCCCTAGTACATAGAGATTAAAGGAAAAAGCTTCTACCAGTCCGTGGTGAGTAATCCCAGTTCTGATGTCCAGAAGTTATTTTCGGTCGTAAGAGACGGTAGCAGCAACATTATGTACAAAATAAGTTAAAAAATAAGTTACAAACAACACAAAAAAATTAACAAAATAGCACAATTGATTACGGGCATGTAAAACATCAGCCATACTCTTCGGCACCATTTCTGAGATATCTCTTGTTGAAACTGAACAAATTGTGGTACAGCAGGCTGCTCCAAAGCAAGAGAGCTATTAACTAGTGTTGAGCTGTGATGACAAGCCTTTTGTCTTCTGTATTTAAATTAGTCACTAACCAGGAGTGACATGACCTCCATTCCCCTGCTGGGAGGGATTCTAGACCCTCGTTTATGTAGCTCTATTTTAGAACAAGTTATTTCCTTCTTGAATGATTTTCATGACAAATCTACTAAAAAACCCTTGCTGGTCTCAACACAATATCCTCCTTGGCCAGATAACAATTTTCCTTAATAATTCCATTACTTAAATGAACTTCAAAATCGTCTCATGTCCTAGCTGTAGGCTACTTGTTTTAATGGCTCTAACATGCTCTAAGGTTCCAGCTTGTAGAGATGATCTAAAATATGTTTCCCAGCATTCTAAAATGAGTTGAAGAAAATGTGAATAAAAGTTATAAGGTGAAACATCGGAAACCAAACTTCTTAGGAGAGATTAATTTATTGAAAATCCTTTGAAATCAACATCGGAAGACACACTCAATCAGGCGGGGGCACACACTCAATGAAAGTCGAAACTTGAGAGAGTTTTACAAGATCAAGTCAGAAAATTACTTTGTTAGCAAAGGCATAATGGAGATTATGAGCCCCGGCTCTCATATCTGAAACTGTGCTGAGTGGAGGCTACAACTGCCTCGAAAACATCTCAGACATTACACTGGAGCGGAGACTGGCTGATTTCTCACTGTCACCCCTGAGGACACTGTTGATCCAAGGCATGTAGGCAGAGAGCTTCATGTAGACAGCGTATTTCCTCACGGCACAGGCCTTATCGAAGGACAGGATCCCTGCAGCATACACTCTGCCGTCTTTGGGGTCCTGGACTGCCAGGGCACCGCCTGCATCCCCAAAGCACACATTCTCCTGGTACTTGCTGGCTCCAGTACAGAACATGTTGTCGTCTATGGTTGGAGTGCTGCCACCACGGTTGTACTCTGCCTTACAGAAGCTATGCGATGCCACAGGCAATACCAGGTGTTTCAGTGACTCAGCGGGGGTGAAGTGGACCCCCCAACCCCAGCCTGTGATGATGCCTTTCTCCTGGGCTGCCTCAGCCAGGTCCTCACCCCTCTCAGGCAGAGGGATGGGCATCACAGCCTCGCTCAAGGTGAATGGCTCCTTCAGCTGAATCAGAGCCAGGTCGTTGTCCCAGTCTGACACGCTCTGGAAGCCTGGGTGCAGAACCACCTAGAAGGGGAAGGGAATAATTCATAGGACCTTTTTTTTGACGATCTACTGTATTTGTGCTCTAACTACCTATAAGACTGAAAATGATGATGTAGGTGAGAGAGCCCAGTGCAGTTCTGCTTGCTGTAAATACTGAATTGTCTGTATATTGTTTGAAAGAGATGGTAATGGGTATACTAGCTCACCTTTTCTACAGCAACTTCTTTGGAGTCATTGGCTTGGGAGTATCGCGTGATGCCTAGGTACACCTTGGGGATGATTGGTTCTTTCCCCTGGGTGTCCTGCCTACTCTTCCTGACAAACAAGTTCCTGCCAGCGGTCAGGACCCAGCGGTCAGAGATTAGAGCTCCCCCAGCGAAGCCCCCGTTCATGACGTTTTTACTCAGATAGACCATGGCCTGCCAGGGGACATGAGGGGCCAGGGTGCCCCCAACCATACGCCTGAAGCGCAGGTCTGGGCAAGAAACACAACAACATTATTTCTATACAATCTCTATATGGTTAAAACATCCCCAACTCAGCACCACCTAGCACTTACTGCTGTGCAACTCAAACACAACCATAAAAGATTATTGCAGAAAAATGAAATGTGCCTCAATACAATTCCAGCCTTGGTTTTAGTTTGAGTTTGAGTTTGCTAAAATCAACACTATTCACTTGAATACACATAGCATTTGGTAGTAGCTTTCTGGAACCTTTTAGCTTTGACCTGACAAAAGTTCAGTAAATTCATTAATCATCTACTATTATCTAAAAAAAATAAGTGTTGTCATGACTTGAGCCAGACAAGGCTAGCTTTCACAGAATTACCTTGGAGGTCACAATACGCAGAAACCTAGATGAGGATGGAATTAGTGTCATTTCTCTTCTCAAACATTTTCCTGAAACGTTTGATGAGAGGTGGATTTTGAGGAATTTTACTTTTCAAGGCTTTCATGCTCTGTAGATTTTCCTAATGACATATTTTACCATCCAGCTTGGAGGAAGCTGAGACTGAGGATCTCTCCTTCCTTTCCTCCCTGCTTGCCTTCTCTTTGATCCCTGTCATCTCATGTGTGTCGCTGCTGAATCGATTTTTAAGATAATCGGGATAATAGCTGTGAGCCGTGAGACTTAACCTGTTGGGTCTAGGGGGCAGCATTTGCACGTCTGGATAAAAAAAATGTACCCGATTTAATCTGGTTACTAATCCTACCCAGTAACTAGAATATGCATATACTTATTATATATGGATAGAAAACACTCTAAAGTTTCCAAAACTGTTTGAATGGTGTCTGTGAGTATAACAGAACTCATTTGGCAGGCAAAACCCTGAGACATTTTCTGACAGGAAGTGGATACCTGATGTGTTGTATTGACTTTAAACCTATCCCATTGAAAAACACAGGGGTTTAGGAATATTTTGGCACTTCCTATTGCTTCCACTAGATGTCACCAGCCTTTACAAAGTGTTTTGAGTCTTCTGGAGGGAGATCTGACCGAACAAGAGCCATGGAACGGTGATGTCCCATTAGACACCTGGCGCGCTACTTCATGTTGGGTACCCTCGTTCCAATACGTTATAAAAGGCTATGCATTCGTCCACCTTGAATATTATTCATGTTCTGGTTAAAAAAGGCCCTAATGATTTATGCTATACAACGTTTGACATGTTTGAACGAACGGAAATATATTTTTTCCCCTCGTTCATGACGAGAAGTCCGGCTGGCTTACATCATGTGCTAACGAGACGGAGATTTTTGGACATAAATGATGAGCTTTTTTGAACAAAACTACATTCGTTATGGACCTGTGATACCTGGAAGTGACATCTGATGAAGAGAATCAAAGGTAATGGATTATTTACATAGTATTTTCGATTTTAGATCTCCCCAACATGACGTCTAGTCTGTATCGCAACGCGTATTTTTCTGGGCACAGTGCTCAGATTATTGCAAAGTGTGATTTCCCAGTAAGGTTATTTTTAAATCTGGCAAGTTGATTGCGTTCAAAAGATGTAAATCTATAATTCTTTAAATGACAATATAATATTTTACCAATGTTTTCTAATTTTAATTATTTAATTTGTGACGCTGACTTGACTGCCGGTTATTGGAGGGAAACGATTTCCTCAACATCAATGCCATAGTAAAACGCTGTTTTTGTATATAAATATGAACTTGATAGAACTAAAAATGCATGCATTGTCTAACATAATGTCCTAGGAGTGTCATCTGATGGAGATTGTAAAAGGTTAGTGTATCATTTTAGCTGGTTTTATGGTTTTGGTGACCCTGTCTTTGACTTGACAAAACATTACACACAACTCTTGTAAATGTACTGTCCTAACATACTCTAAATTTATGCTTTCGCCGTAAAACCTTTTTGAAATCGTAAAACGTGGTTAGATTAAGGAGATGTTTATCTTTCAAATGGTGTAACATAGTTGTATTTTTGAAAAATTTGAATTTTGACATTTATTTGGATTCAAATTTGCCGCTCTTGAAATGCACCTGCTGTTGATGGAGTGCACCACAGGTGGCACGCTAGCGTCCCACCTAGCCCCAAGAGGTTAACAAGGTTCTCACTTGAAAGTGATGGTGACATCCTCATTTTGGCCACAGCTACTGTATTCTCCAACAGGCTGAATAGGAACAGCTTGTGTCTGCTCAGCTCAGAGTTGCGTAAGGGGATCCATAGTGAAGATTGGCTTCAGAACATCCGATGAGAGTGACAGTGTAATTGAAATGTGAGTGATATCCTTACACGAACCAGTCACAATGGGCCAGCAAATATAATATGTTTCGGAAATAGACAAATTGCACGTGTGAAAACACACGTGTAATGTGTAAGTCCAATATTTTTGGGCGATATTCTGCATCAATGGTGTCACTAACACCCACCTTAACATAGACATGGGACAAGAAAGGTTGTCAATGATCTTTAAAATGTACATGTTTTTGTTTGAAAACGTTTCATCCCTCTCACTTTGTTGACATTTCAATCTAAATCAGAAAAAGTAAGCCCGTATTGGCATAAGGCAGGGAGTTGGTTATGTGTCAGTTAGACAGATAGCTACCTGAATTGTCTGACATCTCATCAATTGATTTGGTTTTGATTTTGATTTTGATTTTGATTTTGTCCTGTTCCAGACAGACACAGGAGGCCGCGAGGAGCACTACCAGGGATGACCTGCGGACAGAAGGAACACATAAGTACAGTACACACACACAGAGCCAACTGACAGACAGCTCCCAAACACTCACTAGTACCACAACTAACGGTTCCTTTACTTAGGAAGTCTCTGGGCTTGCTTGTTAACCTATATTTAGAAAAGGTCTCTAGCTAGAGCAATTTGAATGTTTTTTGAAAGATTTAAGTAGCTGTGTTTCCCTGCCATTTTACAAAGATCCATTGTCCAAAGACATTTCAGAGATTCATTTGGATTGGTACTGCAATGACAACAATTGCCAGGCGACTAGGGTTTTGTTGAAGAAAGAATATGAAAAGTATAACATACCACATTTTGATGGAAATATCTGTTTATCAGTTTGTATGTTGAGCTGTGTCTCCTCTGTAAAGACGATGGTACTCCGTGAGAAGTTATAGGACCAAGGCCTTATATCTGCTGAGGAGAGAACTCACCCCCTGTCTGCCCACCGCTGGGAATTTTGCTGGACACAGCTTCAGTTCTGATTCCCGAAAATCGGAGAGATTGCAAAATCTCTGTTCATGCCAACCCATTATTGGAATCGTGTCCAAACCCTAACCCTGACCCCATCTGGAGCTCAGCCACAGCCAACTAGTATCAGAGAAGACCATCTGAGGGATAAATCATTTCATAGGGTATGAATTATGAAATCAGAACAGGACACAGCACATCTATAATTTGTGCGTCAATTTGGTTTATTGAAAGTAAATGAGGTGCATATAAATGCCGCATCAGAGTGTGTTATTTAAAAAATGTGATACCGTCATGGTTGTTGTTGTTTGTTGTTGACTCACATTTGCTGTTTACGACTCACTTTGGTAACACTGTACTTGACATCCAGCGTCATAAAACATTATGACACAGTCATAACCATGTCATAATATGTCATAACAGCTGACATAACTTGTCATAGCCTGTTATAATATGGTCATAACACTGTTATGACACATATTTGGACCTGTTGTGACATATATTGAGTTATTTTATGGCTGGTTATAACACCTACATAAGAGTGTCAAAACCCACAAAACCTACCACACAAGGCAAACCATTCCATTACACCATAGCCTACATGTCAACAGTATGTTTATGTTATATACAAATGTTTGAAATTGACCATATTCAATTATTGTAGTTGCTCACACATTGATGTCAGACATTTTTTTTTTATAAACAAAAACATTTATTTCACCTTTATTTAACCAGGTAGGCCAGTTGAGAACAAGTCCTTTATTTAACCAGGTGGGCCAGTTGAGAACAAGTCCTTTATTTAACCAGGTAGGCCAGTTGAGAACAAGTCCTTTATTTAAACAGGTAGGCCAGTTGAGAACAAGTCCTTTATTTAACCAGGTAGGCCAGTTGAGAACAAGTCCTTTATTTAACCAGGTAGGCTAGTTGAGAACAAGTCCTTTATTTAACCAGGTGGGCCAGTTGAGAACAAGTCCTTTATTTAAACAGGTAGGCCAGTTGAGAACAAGTCCTTTATTTAACCAGGTAGGCTAGTTGAGAACAAGTTTTCATTTACAACTGCGACCTGGCCAAGATAAAGCAAAGCAGTTCGACACAAACAACAACACAGAGTTACACATGGAATAAACAGAAGTACAGTCAATAACACAATAAAAAAATCCAGTGTTATTAACACTGGAGTGATAGATGTGCAGATGATGATGTGCAAGTAGAAATACTGGTGTGCAAAAGAACAAAAAAAGTAAATAAAACAATATGGGGATGGGTTGGCGCCCCCCCCCTTGGGTTGTGCCATGGCGGAGATCTTTGTGGGCTATACTCGGCCTTGTCTTCGGACGGTGAGTTGGTGGTTGTAGACATCCCTCTAGTGGTGTGGAGGCTGTGCTTTGGCAAAGTGGGTGGGGTTATATCCTGCCTGTTTTGCCCTGTCCGGGGGTATCATCGGATGGGGCCACAGTGTCTTCTGATCCCTCCTGTCTCAGCCTCCAGTATTTATGCTGCAGTAGTTTATGTGTCGGGGGGCTAGGGTCAGTCTGTTACATCTGGAGTATTCTCTTGTCTTATCCGGTGTCCTGTGTGAATGTAAATATGCTCTCTCTAATTCTCTCTTTCTCTCTTTCTTTCTTTCTTTCTCTCGGAGGACCTGAGCCCTAGGACCATGCCTCAGGACTACCTGGCATGATGACTCCTTGCTGTCCCCAGTCCACCTGGCCATGCTGCTGCTCCAGTTTCAACTGTTCTGCCTGCGGCTACGGAACCCTGACCTGTTCACCGGACGTGCTTGTTGCACCCTCGACAACTACAATGATTATTATTATCTGACCATGCTGGTCATTTATGAACATTTTAACATCTTGACCATGTTCTGTTATAATATCCACCCGGCACAGCCAGAAGAGGACTGGCCACCCCTCATATCCTGGTTCCTCTCTAGGTTTCTTCCTAGGTTTTTGGCCTTTCTAGGGAGTTTTTCCTAGGGAGTTTTTCCTAGCCACCGTGCTTCTTTCACATGCATTGCTTGCTGTTTGGGGTTTTAGGCTGGGTTTCTGTACAGCACTTTGAGATTTCAGCTGATGTACGAAGGGCTATATAAATACATTTGATTTGATTTGATTTGTAGGTAGTTGGATGGGCTATGTACAGCTGCAATGATCGGTAAGCTGCTCAGATAGCTGATGCTTGAAGTTAGTCAGGGAGATATACCGTTGAAGTCGGAGGTTTACATACACCTTACCCAAATACATTTAAACTCAGTTTTTCACAATTCCTGACATTTAATTCTAGTAAAAGTTCCCTGTCTTAGGTCAGTTAGGATCACCACTTTATTTTAAGAATGTGAAATGTCAGAAAGATAGTAGGGAGAATAATTTATTTCAGCTTTTATTTCTTTCATCGCATTCCCAGTGGGTCAGAAGTTTGCATACACTCAATTAGTATTTGGTAGCATTGCCTTTAAATTGTTTAACTTGGGTCAAAGGTTTTGGGTAGCCTTCCTCAAGCTTCCCACAATATGTTGGGTGAATTTTGGCCCATTCCTCCTGGCAGAGCTGGTGTAACTGAGTCAGATTTGTAGGCCTCCTTGCACACACACGCTTTTTCAGTTCTGCCCACAGATTTTCTATCGGATTGAGGTCAGGGCTTTGTGATCGCCACTCCAATACATTAACTTTGTTGTCCTTAAGCCATTTTGCCACAACATTGGAAGCATGTTTGGGGTCATTGTCCATTTGGAAGACCCATTTGAGACCAAGCTTTAACTTCCTGACTGATGTCTTGAGATGTTGCTTCAATATGTCCACATAATTTTCCTACCTCATGATGCCATCTATTTTGTGAAGTGCACCAGTCCCTCCTGCAGCAAAGCACCCCCACAACATGATGCTGCCACCCCCGTGCTTCACGGTTGGGATGGTGTTCTTCGGCTTGCAAGCCTCCCCCTTTTTCCTCCAAACAGAACGATGGTCATTATGGCCAACAGTTCTATTTTTGTTTCATCAGATCAGAGGACATTTCTCCAAAAAGTATGATCTTTGTCCCCATGTGCAGTTGCAAACTGTAGTCTGGCTTTTTTTATTGTGGTTTTGGAGCAATGGCTTCTTCCTTTCTGAGTGGCCTTATGTTGATATAGGACTCGTTTTACTGTGGATATAGATACTTTTGTACCTGTTTCCTCCAACATCTTCACAAGGTCCTTTGCTGTTGTTCTGGGATTGATTTGCACTTTTTGCACCAAAGTACGTTCATCTCTAGGAGATTTTCACCAAAGTTGATTTGTCACGTGCGCTGAATACAGCAGGTGTAGACCTTACAGTGAAATGCTTACTTACAGGCTCTAACCAATAGTGCATAAAAGGTATTAGGTGAGCAACAGGTAAGTAAAGAAATAAAACAACAGTAAAAAGACAGGCTATATACAGTAGCGAGGCTATAAAAGTAGCGAGGCTACATACAGACACCGGTTAGTCAGGCTGATTGAGGTAGTATGTACATGTAGATATGGTTAAAGTGACTATGCATATATGATGAACAGAGAGTAGCAGTAGCGTAAAAGAGGGGTTGGCGGGTGGTGGGTGGGACACAATGCAGATAGTCCGGGTAGCCATTTGATTACCTGTTCAGGAGTCTTATGGCTTGGGGGTAAAAACTGTTGAGAAGCCTTTTTGTCCTAGACTTGGCACTCCGGTACCGCTTGCCATGCGGTAGTAGAGAGAACAGTCTATGACTGGGGTGGCTGGGGTCTTTGACAATTTTTAGGCCCTTCCTCTGACATTGCCTGGTGTAGAGGTCCTGGATGGCAGGCAGCTTAGCCCCAGTGATGTACTGGGCCGTATGCACTACCCTCTGTAGTGCCTTGCGGTCAGAGGCCGAGTAGTTGCCATACCAGGCAGTGATGCAACCAGTCAGGATGCTTTCGATGTTGCAGCTGTAGAACCTTTTGAGAATCTCAGGACCCATATCAAATCTTTTTAGTTTCCTGAGGGGGAATAGGCTTTGTCGTGCCCTCTTCACGACTGTCATGGTGTGTTTGGATCATTCTAGTTTGTTATTGATGTGGACACCAAGGAACTTGAAGCTCTCAACCTGCTCCACTACAGCCCCGTTGATGAGAATGGGGGCGTGCTCGGTCCTCCTTTTCCTGTGGTCCACAATCATCTCCTTAGTCTTGGTTACGTTGAGGGATAGGTTGTTATTCTGGCACCACCTGGCTAGGTCTCTGACCTCCTCCCTATAGGCTGTCTCGTCGTTGTCGGTGATCAGGCCTACCACTGTTGTGTCGACTGCAAACTTAACCTCTATGGGCTAGGCGGGACGAATTCGTCCCACCTACGTAACAGCCACTTGAAGCCTGTGGCGCGATTTTCAAAACCTTAAAAATCCTATTACTTCAATTTCTCAAACATATGACTATTTTACAGCTATTTAAAGACAAGACTCTCGTTAATCTAACCACACTGTCCGATTTCAAAAAGGCTTTACAACGAAAGCAAAACATTAGATTATGTCAGCAGAGTACCAAGCCAGAAATAATCAGACACCCATTTTTCAAGCTAGCATATAATGTCACCAAAACCCAGAAGACAGCTAAATGCAGCACTCACCTTCGATGATCTTCATCAGATGACAACCCTAGGACATTATGTTATACAATACATGCATGTTTTGTTCAATCAAGTTCATATTTATATCAAAAACCAGCTTTTTACATTAGCATGTGACGTTCAGAACTAGCATACCCCCCGCAAACTTCCGGGGAATTCGCTAACATTTTACTAAATTACTCACGATAAACGTTCACAAAAAGCATAACAATTATTTTAAGAATTATAGATACAGACCTCCTCTATGCACTCGATATGTCCGATTTTAAAATAGCTTTTTGGTGAAAGCACATTTTGCAATATTCTAAGTACATAGCCCAGGCATCACGGGCTAGCTATTTAGACACCCGGCAAGTTTAGCACTCACCATAATCATATTTACTATTATAAAAGTTTGATTACCTTTTGTTGTCTTCGTCAGAATGCACTCCCAGGACTGCTACTTCAATAACAAATGTTGGTTTGGTCCAAAATAATCCATCGTTATATCCGAATAGCGGCGTTTTGTTCGTGCGTTCCAGACACTATCCGAAATGGTAAAGAAGGGTCGCGCGCATGGCGCAATTCGTGACAAAAAAATTCTAAATATTCCATTACCGTACTTCGAAGCATGTCAACCGCTGTTTAAAATCAATTTTTACGCCATTTTTCTCATAGAAAAGCGATAATATTCCGACAGGGAATCTCCTTTTCGGCAAACAGAGGAAAAAAATCACAAAGGCGGGGGCGGTCGGGTCACGCGCCTAAGCCCAGAGTCCCTTGATCGGCCACTTGAGAAAGGCGATAATGTGTTTCAGCCTGGGGCTGGGATGACGACATTCTGTTTTTTCCCGGGCTCTAAGCGCCTATGGACGACGTAGGAAGTGTCACGTTAGAGCAGAGATCCTTAGTAAAAGATAGAGATGGAAAAGAAGTTCAAGAAATGGTCAGACAGGCCACTTCCTGTAAAGGAATCTCTCAGGTTTTGACCTGCCATTTGAGTTCTGTTATACTCACAGACACCATTCAAACAGTTTTAGAAACTTTAGGGTGTTTTATATCCATATGTAATAAGTATATGCATATTCTAGTTACTGGGTAGGAGTGGTAACCAGATTAAATCGGGTATGTTTTTTATCCAGCCGTGTCAATACTGCCCCCTAGCCCTAACAGGTTAATGATTAGGTTGGAGTCGTGCCTGGCCATGCAGTCATGGGTGAACAAGGAGTACAGGAGGGGACTGAGCACACACCCCTGGGGAGCTCCAGTGTTGAGGACCAGCGTGGCAGATGTGTTGCTACCTACCCTCACCACCTGGCCCGTCAGGAAGTCCAGGATCCAGTTGCAGAGGGAGGTGTTTAGTCCCAGGATCCTTAGCTTAGTGATGAACTTTGAGGGTACTATGGTGTTGAACGCTGAGCTGTAGTCAATGAACAGCATTCTCACATAAGTGTTCCTTTTATCCAGGTGGGAAAGGGCAGTGTGGAGTGCAATAGAGATTGCATCATCTGTGGATCTGTTTGGGCGGTATGCAAATTGGAGTGGGTCTAGGGTTTCTGGGATAATGGTGTTGATGTGAGCCATTACCAACCTTTCAAAGCACTTCACAGCTACAGACGTGAGTGCGTGAGTCATTTAGACAGGTTGCCTTTGTGTTCTTGGGCACTGGGACTATGGTGGTCTTTTTGAAGGTTGTTGGTATTACAGACTCAATCAGGGACATGTTGAAAATGTCAGTGAAGACACCTGCCAGTTGGTCAGCACATGCCAGGAGCACACATCCTGGTAATCCATCTGGCCCCGCAGCCTTGTGTATGTTATTTTTTATTATTTTTTACCCCTTTTTTTCTCCCCAATTTCATGGTATCCAATTGGTAGTAGTGACAGTCTTGTCTCTTTGCTGCAACTCCCGTACGGACTCGGGAGAGGCAAAGGTCAAGAGCCATGCGTCCTCTGAAACACAACCCAACCTAGCCGCGCTGCTTCTTGACACAATGCCCATCCAACCCGGAAGCCAGCAGCACCAATGTGTCGGAGGAAACACCGTACACCTGGCGACCTGGTCAGCGTGCACTGCGCCCGGCCCGACACAGGAGTCGCTAGTGCGCGATGAGACAAGGATATCCCTGCCGGCCAAACCCTCCCTAACCCGGACGATGCTGGGCCAATTGTGCACTGCCCCATGGGCCTCCCGGTCGCTGCCGGCTGCGACAGAGCCTAGGCTCAAACCTCGAATCTCTGGTGGCACAGCTAGCACCTTAGACCACTGCGCCACCCGGGAGGCTAGCCTTGTGTATGTTGACCTGTTTAAAGGTCTTACTCACGTCGGCAACGGAGAGCATGATCACACAGTCGTCCGGAACAGCTGATGCTCTCATGCATGCCTCAGTGTTGCTTGCCTCGAAGTGAGCATAGAAGTGATTTAGCTCGTCTGGTAGGCTCGTGTCACTGGGCAGCTCGCGGCTGTGCTTCCCTTTGTAGTCTGTAATAGTTTGCAAGCCCTGCCACATAAGACGAGCATCGGAGCCAGTGTAATATGATTCAATCTTAGCCCTGTATTGACACTTTGCCTGTTTGATGGTTTGTCACAGGGCATAGCAGGATTTCTTATGAGCTTCCGGGTTAGAGTCCCGCACCTTGAAAGCGGCAGCTCTACCCTTTAGCTCAGTGCGAATGTTGCCTGTAATCCATGGCTTCTGGTTGGGGTATGTACATACAGTTACTGTGGGGACGACGTCCTTGATGCACTTATTGATAAAGCCAGTGACTGATGTGGTGTACTCCTCAATGCCATCGGAAGAATCCCGGAACATTTTCCAGTCTGTGATAGCAAAACAGTCCTGTAGTTTAGTGTCTGCTTCATCTGACCACTTTTTTATTGACCGAGTCACTGCTGCTTCCTGCTTTCATTTTTGCTTATAAGCAGGCATCAGGAGGACAGAGTTGTGGCCGGATTTACCAAATGGAGGGCGAGGGAGAGCTTTGTATGCGTCTCTGTCTGTGGAGTAAAGGTGATCTAGAATTTTTTTCCCTCTGGATGCACATTTAACATGTTGATATAAATTTGGTAGAACTGATTTAAGTTTCCCTGCATTAAAGTCTCCGGCCACTAGGAGCTCCACCTCTGGGTGAGTGGTTTCCTGTTTGCTTATTTCCTTATACAGCTGACTGAGTTCCAGCTTTGTGAAATCATGTGAATTCCACTTGGCTGTTGACAGAGGGAGAGAGAACAGGTAGCCTAGTAGTGTAAAGTTGAGTAAACTATTAGTCTGTCCCTTTGCCATGCTTCTTGTCTCTCAACAACATTAGGAAAAGTCCAGCCTTGCAACTAAAGAATTTGCTGGTGTTGGGGAAAGAAATTGTAGTATTATGTGACTTTCTTCCACTGGGAGATCTGGTCATTATCTGATGTATTCAATTCTGAGTTTGCATCCCAATATTACACTTTATATACGTCATAGAATACTGAATATAACAAAACTGTTAGACATAGAAACACCGGATTTTCTGCATTAAAAAAAATCGAATAATGTTTATAAATGATTAAATTATGAAAAATAAGAATATCACTCCACCCGTGAGGCCACTAGATAATTTGACTGCAGGACAGGGCTACTACCACATCCCAGTTGAAAGCACCTTCTGACATGCATCAGTGTGCGATCTCATTCTTATGGCCACTCGTTGGAGTGGAGTAGTTTGTTCATAGCCATCCTCCTTTTTGTCCGTGCAAAATTATTTTGCTATAGTATCGATTAAATGTAAAATGAGAGGCTTTCATTGACAAACAGAAAAAAAGCTGCAGTGCTTTGTAGCAAAGAGGTGAGCGTACAACGTACAGTATGTTGTCGTGTACTTATATTGCTGTAGATCTAGGGATTGATACTGGCTGAACAGTATCATGTACCTCATCAGTGTAATTAAAGCATATACAACAGCCATTGTTAATAGGAACTGTGTCAGGGCTAACGAGTTAGCAGATTGTCTCTCAGATGGTCTCATCGGTATCATTCATTCATGTTTCTGAAACAAGTGGGCGGGCTGGCATAACGCAATGACTGATGCAAGGACAGAGGGATGGATTGCCTGGCACTGTAATGCTGTTGATGTCTCTGAACTGTCATGCTCTTAGTGCCTGATGTTACATAAGACTGGTAACGTCATTGTGGCTCTATGTCACACTGTCACAACCACTGATTGTCCTTAGTGCTTGTGATTCCAGACTGGAACCTGTGTGTTGTGTTGGGTATCACACTACAGGACAGGACATGATGTACAGGTACGTGTACAGATAAAAACACCCATCTGCCAGCAGCCATTACATTACATTTAGCATTTCACGTGTGTGTGTGTGTGTGTGTGTGTGTGTGTGTGTGTGTGTGTGTGTGTGTGTGTGTCAAATCAAATGTTATTTGTTACATGCGCCAAATACAACAGTGAAATGCTTACTTACAAACTCTTTCCTAAAGATGTAGAGTTTTAGATAAAATGATAAAAAAAAGCGAGAAATAAAACACACAAGCATGAAGCTATATACAAGGAGTACCAATACCATATCAATGTGCAGGGATACGTGGTAGTTGAGGTAAATATGTACATGTACAGGAGGCTGGGGCTCCCGAGTGGCACAGCGGTCTAAGGCACTGCATCTCAGTGCAAGAGGTGTCACTACAGTCCCTGGTTTGAATCCAGGCTGTATCACATCCGGCCGTGATTGAAAGTCCCATAGAGCGGCGCACAATTGGCCCGGTGTCGTCCGGGTTTGGCCAGGTAGGCTGTCATTGTGAATAAGAATTTGTTCTTAACTGACTTGCCTAGTTAAATAAAGGTTAAATAAATATACACTGCTCAAAAAAATAAAGGGAACACTTAAACAACACAATGTAACTCCAAGTCAATCACACTTCTGTGAAATCAAACTGTCCACTTAGGAAGCAACACTGATTGACAATACATTTCTTTCACATGCTGTTGTGCAAATGGAATAGACAACAGGTGGAAATTATAGGCAATTACCAAGACACCCCCAATAAAGGAGTGGTTTGGCAGGTGGTGACCACAGACCACTTCTCAGTTCCTATGCTTCCTGGCTGATGTTTTGGTCACTTTTGAATGCTGACGGTACTTTCACTCTAGTGGTAGCATGAGACGGAGTCTACAACCCACACAAGTGGCTCAGGTAGTGCAGCTCATCCAGGATGGCACATCAATGCGAGCTGTGGCAAGAAGGTTTGCTGTGTCTGTCAGCGTAGTGTCCAGAGCATGGAGGCGCTACCAGGAGACAGGCCAGTACATCAGGAGATGTGGAGGAGGCCGTAGGAGGGCAACAACCCAGCAGCAGGACCGCTACCTCCGCCTTTGTGCAAGGAGGAGCAGGAGGAGCACTGCCAGAGCCCTGCAAAATGACCTCCAGCAGGCCACAAATGTGCATGTGTCTGCTCAAACGGTCAGAAACAGACTCCATGAGGGTGGTATGAGGGCCCGACGTCCACAGGTGGGGGTTGTGCTTACAGCCCAACACCGTGCAGGACGTTTGGCATTTGCCAGAGAACAGCAAGATTGTCAAATTCGCCACTGGCACCCTGTGCTCTTCACAGATGAAGCAGGTTCACACTGAGCACGTGACAGAGTCTGGAGACGCCGTGGAGAACGTTCTGCTGCCTGCAACATCCTCCACCATGACCGGTTTGGCGGTGGGTCAGTCATGGTGTGGGGTGGCATTTCTTTGGGGGGCCGCACAGCCCTCCATGTGCTCGCCAGAGGTAGCCTGACTGCCATTAGGTTCCGAGATGAGATCCTCAGACCCCTTGTGAGACCATATGCTAGTGCGGTTGGCCCTGGGTTCCTCCTAATGCAAGACAATGCTAGACCTCATGTGGCTGGAGTGTGTCAGCAGTTCCTGCAAGAGGAAGGCATTGATGCTATGGACTGGCCCGCCCGTTCCCCAGACCAGAATCCAATTGAGCACATCTGGGACATCATGTCTCGCTCCATCCACCAACGTCACGTTGCACCACAGACTGTCCAGGAGTTGGCGGATGCTTTAGTCCAGGTCTGGGAGGAGATCCCTCAGGAGACCATCCGTCACCTCATCAGGAGCATGCCCAGGCGTTGTAGGGAGGTCATACAGGCACGTGGAGGCCACACACACTACTGAGCCTCAGTTTGACTTGTTTTAAGGACATTACATCAAAGTTGGATCAGCCTGTAGTGTGGTTTTCCACTTTAATTTTGAGTGTGACTCCAAATCCAGACCTCCATGGGTTGATAAATTGGATTTCCATTGATTCTTTTTGTGTGATTTTGTTGTCAGCACATTCAACTATGTAAAGAAAAAAGTATTTAATAAGATTATTTAATTCATTCAGATCTAGGATGTGTTATTTTAGTGTTCCCTTTATTTTTTTGAGCAGTGTGTGTGTGTATATATATATATATATATATATATATATATATATAGCACAACACAATCATCCTAACCGGAAAAATGTAGGCTACATTTGTCCTATCGCTAACTGAGGAAAGATTGACCCAACACAAGCAGTCATATTTTCTAACTCTCGGTTGACGTAAACTACAATATGAATTAGCTAATTGCAATTACTATGTATAATTAATCACATCACGGGGTGAGCTCACCATTGATCGAAATAATTAGGTAAAACACTTTCTAGAAATCGACAGTAATCCGACGATTAGTTTCAGCGAGCAGCCATGCATTTTTTCCCCCTCACAGAAACCGAAGATAATAAAAGACAAGATGAGTTCGGTCTGTTTATAGTGTTGAAGGGGTGTGTCATCTACCGTCGTTCACATCCCACCATTCATTTCCGGAAGTCCTCAAAAAATGAGTGAACTCTTACTCACCTCATTTTGTTATAACATCTTTGGTCAAACGGATGATTACGTGAAACCCAGAATGCATTGTATGTCAACAAACATGGCTCCATACACATAGCTGGAATTAGCTTAGCTCATCATAATCACTATAACCTTCAAATAAGTATTTTACACACATAATATGTGCCCATTACAATCTATGCAAGAATCGGAATGCATGATTTGTCACCCAGAACTGAAAACATGTGAATAAAACAGTAAATACACAAATAATTACCTCACAAAACATTTTCTGATGGTGATTTATTGATACAAGTGACGCATGCCGGCAGTCAATCACGTCCCCTCTCACTCTGAGCCATTCAGTGTTGTTGTTTATGTATGTAGCTAGTGAGCTAAGCTGTAGCATTAGCAATGTCTTTCAAAAGGAGACAACTCACAAATGTGGAAATTATGGAGATTTTTGTTAAAATTCTGACAATGAGTCTGAGTATGAAAGTCAGGAATCAGATTCTGACAGTGAGGAGCTGCCCCCCCCCCCCCCCCCCCCCCCCCAACCTTGTAGCCATTGAGAACCCTGAATCTGAGGTTCCCTTGTCCACTGACCAAGTACCAGGTCCCTTTGAAGATGCTGGTGGTGATGGAGGGAGACCGACAGTGGATGAAGTACAGGAGTTCTGTGGTAGCTGGAAGGCCACCAGTCATTTCACCCCTCCTGGCCCTGCTGTTTGTTTTGATGAGTCCCAGTCTGGAGTCCATTTCCATCTGAGGCAGAGTGCTTCAAGTTGTTTCTGACAGAGGAGCTGGTGGGAAACATAGTACAGGAGACCAATCGCTATGCCTTGGAGCTACAGGAGAAGAGAGAGCCAGGAGTGAGGGGGGAAACTCGCTAAATGGGTGATAACCACAATGAGTGAAATGTATACCTTCCTGGTGACAGTCCTCCTCATGGGGATAGTAAAGAAGAACTCCCTAAGAGAATACTGGAGCACAGATCCTATGTTTGCAACTCCCTTCTTTGCCACCCTCTTTTCCCAAGACCGCTTCCTAATTCTGCTGCGATGCCTGCATTTCGTCAACAATGCTACTGCCATCCTAAATGACCCGTTATACAAAATAAGAATTGTTCTTATCAGCCTGACTAGGGCTGGGCGATATATCGATATAAAAAATATATCGATATATATTTTAAATGTGATATGAAATTAGACCATTTCGCATATATCGATATAGTTGAAATTTGCGCTTTGATCCTTGCTCCAAGCAAGCTGCAGACCCGGAGCTCTCTGCGCTGCTCCCCGCGCCTCCTCTTTCATGCACAGAGGGCGGAGGGGCAGGAACAGACACTTCAGCAAACATGGAGGAAGCAACAGCGTCTGCGGAGCGTTTTGACGAGGAATTGGTTAGTAAAAGAAAAAGCATTGGCTCAGTAATTTGGAGATGGTTCGGATTCAAAGTATCAGATGAGCAACAAAATCACGTTATATGTAGGCAGTGCCATAAAAAAAAAAGTTACAGCCAGGGGTGGAAGCACTACAAATCTTTTTCACCACCTAAAACAGTGGCACAAACTGCAATACGAAGAGTGTGTGAAACTGCGCGCTGCAGAAGCCCCAGCCGCAAGCCGTCGACAACCCGAAAACGCCCCGAAACAAAGCTCACTGCAAACTTCATTTTCCCGCAGTGAGCCTTTATGAAAAGAAAATTGGCAAGTGGTGTACTATAACTACAGCGGTGTCCTATCACATTGCTAAAGATATGGTCCCTGTTGCAACTGTGGAACAAGTCGGATTCAAAAAGCTACTGAAAACTATGGACCCGAGATATGAGCTTCCCAACTACTTTACACGAGAAGCACTGCCACAAATGTCCACTGAAGTCAGGCAGAGCCTTGCTGACCGGCTCGCTAACGGGACCCATTTTGGCAGGGAAGGGAACCTCAGATTCAGGGATCTCAATGGCTACAAGGTTGGGGGGGGGGGGGGGGGGGGGGCAGCTCCTCACTGTCAGAATCTGATTCCTGACTTTCAGACTCAGACTCATTGTCAGAATTGTAAAATAAATCTCCAGAATTTCCACATTTGTGAGTTGTCTCCTTTTGAAAGACATTGCTAATGCTACAGCTTTAGCTCACTAGCTACATACATAAACAACAACTCTGAATGGCTCAGAGTGAGAGGGGACGTGATTGACTGCCGGCGTGCGTCACTTGTATCAATAAATCACCATCAGAAAATGTTTTGTGAGGTAATTATTTGTGTATTTATTGTTTTATTCACATGTTTTCAATTCTGGGTGACAAATCATGCATTCCGATTCTTGCATAGATTGTAATGGGCACATATTATGTGTGTAAAATACTTATTTGAAGGTTATAGTGATTATGATGAGCTAAGCTAATTCCAGCTATGTGTATGGAGCCATGTTTGTTGACATACAATGCATTCTGGGTTTCACGTAATCATCCGTTTGACCAAAGATGTTATAACAAAATGAGGTGAGTAAGAGTTCACTCATTTTTTGAGGACTTCCGGAAATGAATGGTGGGATGTGAACGACGGTAGATGACACACCCCTTCAACACTATAAACAGACCAAACTCTTCTTGTCTTTTATTATCTTCGGTTTCTGTGAGGGAAAAAATGCATGGCTGCTCGCTGAAACTAATCGTCGGATTACTGTCGATTTCTAGAAAGTGTTTTACCTAATTATTTCGATCAATGGTGAGCTCACCCCGTGATGTGATTAATTATTCATAGTATTTTGCTATTAGCTAATTCATATTGTAGTTTACGTCAGCCGAGAGTTAGAAAATATGACTGCTTGTGTTGGGTCAATCTTTCTTCAGTTAGCGCTACGACAAATGTAGCCTACATTTTTTCCGGTTAGGATGATTGTGTTGTGCTATATATATATATATATATATATATATATATATATATATATATATACACTTCTGTGAATATCTGAACCATTTGCATCCAAAAATAAACTGCTCACATTCAGGAGATAAACTTTGTAAGGACTGTGTGTGTGTTTTTGTGTAAATAGTGTCTGAAAAAAGTGTGTCCAGCTCAAACGCTGATTGTTGCGTCATTGGAAACTGGCCGTTTTAAAGAGCGTTCTAAATGAGTGTTCTAAATTAGTGTGTCCAGCTCAAACGCTGATTGTTGCGTCATTGTAAAGTGTCCGTTGTAACGGGGTTCCAACCTACTAATCAACCCGCTTCACTGTAGAACGGCTGGTAGGAATAATAACAATGGCTGGGCTGATGGGCACTTCAGTGACTTGGAGCCTTTGATTGCCCTGCCTCTGGGAGCCTGTCGACTTGTTACATGATTACTGAGTGAAAGAGAGCCTATGAAAGTTTTCATGGAGGGTGGGTGCCCCCTGGTGGCTGAACCTGAGATCAATGAGAGAACTTGTCAGAAAAAACGACAGAGTCCCACCTCTTTGTCAATGTACAAAGTAGAGAGTGGGGGAAAAAATGTGTAAAAATGGAATTTGTCAAAAAAAAAAAAAAAAATTGTGAAAATTTAAATAGTGAAAAAGGGTTAAAATAAAGTTCCAACATGAGATGATCAGACTGAACCAACTACTATGTTAAAATGTTTATTCAGTTAGGAAACAGAGGATGTATTACATAAAGTTATCACAGAATTAAAGTTATCACACAATTAAATAATTAAATCCTCACTCACACAGAAAACATGGCTTCATTATTGTTCACAGTTTATTATCATAGTTTCTCACAGATCCTGGCTTCCACTGTTAGAATGGCTGAGCGAGAGGAGGTGGGGCTTTTATTGAAGTATCTATGTGGACCCTACTACAGTTTAACCAGCTCAGCTATAGACTACACCAGCATGACTAGTATCTATGTGGACCCTACTACAGTTTAACCGGCTCAGCTATAGACTACACCAGCATGACTAGTATCTATGTGGACCCTACTACAGTTTAACCAGCTCAGCTATAGACTACACCAGCATGACTAGTATCTATGTGGACCCTACTACAGTTTAACCAGCTCAGCTATAGACTACACCAGCGTGACTAGTATCTATGTGGACCCTACTACAGTTTAACCAGCTCAGCTATAGACTACACCAGCATGACTAGTATCTATGTGGACCCTACTACAGTTTAACCAGCTCAGCTATAGACTACACCAGCATGACTAGTATCTATGTGGACCCTACTACAGTTTAACCAGCTCAGCTATAGACTACACCAGCGTGACTAGTATCTATGTGGACCCTACTACAGTTTAACCAGCTCAGCTATAGACTACACCAGCGTGACTAGTATCTATGTGGACCCTACTACAGTTTAACCAGCTCAGCTATAGACTACACCAGCGTGACTAGTATCTATGTGGACCCTACTACAGTTTAACCAGCTCAGCTATAGACTACACCAGCATGACTAGTATCTATGTGGACCCTACTACAGTTTAACCAGCTCAGCTATAGACTACACCAGCATGACTAGTATCTATGTGGACCCTACTACAGTTTAACTAGCTCAGCTATAGACTACACCAGCATGACTAGTATCTATGTGGACCCTACTACAGTTTAACCAGCTCAGCTATAGACTACACCAGCATGACTAGTATCTATGTGGACCCTACTACAGTTTAACCAGCTCAGCTATAGACTACACCAGCGTGACTAGTATCTATGTGGACCCTACTACAGTTTAACCAGCTCAGCTATAGACTACACCAGCATGACTAGTATCTATGTGGACCCTACTACAGTTTAACCAGCTCAGCTATAGACTACACCAGCATGACTAGTATCTATGTGGACCCAACTACAGTTTAACCAGCTCAGCTATAGACTACACCAGCATGACTAGTATATATGTGGACCCTACTACAGTTTAACCAGCTCAGCTATAGACTACACCAGCATGACTAGTATCTATGTGGACCCTACTACAGTTTAACCAGCTCAGCTATAGACTACACCAGCATGACTAGTATCTATGTGGACCCTACTACAGTTTAACCAGCTCAGCTATAGACTACACCAGCATGACTAGTATCTATGTGGACCCTACTACTACAGTTTAACCAGCTAAGCTATAGACTACACCAGCATGACTAGTATCTATGTGGACCCTACTACAGTTTAACCAGCTCAGCTATAGACTACACCAGCATGACTAGTATCTATGTGGACCCTACTACAGTTTAACCAGCTCAGCTATAGACTACACCAGCATGACTAGTATCTATGTGGACCCTACTACAGTTTAACCAGCTCAGCTATAGACTACACCAGCATGACTAGTATCTATGTGGACCCTACTACAGTTTAACCAGCTCAGCTATAGACTACACCAGCATGACTAGTATCTATGTGGACCCTACTACAGTTTAACCAGCTCAGCTATAGACTACACCAGCACGACTAGTATCTATGTGGACCCTACTACAGTTTAACCAGCTCAGCTATAGACTACACCAGCATGACTAGTATCTATGTGGACCCTACTACAGTTTAACCAGCTCAGCTATAGACTACACCAGCATGACTAGTATCTATGTGGACCCTACTACAGTTTAACCAGCTCAGCTATAGACTACACCAGCATGACTAGTATCTATGTGGACCCTACTACAGTTTAACCAGCTCAGCTATAGACTACACCAGCATGACTAGTATCTATGTGGACCCTACTACAGTTTAACCAGCTCAGCTATAGACTACACCAGCATGACTAGTATCTATGTGGACCCTACTACAGTTTAACCAGCTCAGCTAT
>NW_027675333.1:1885000-1902500 GCF_965601325.2 Salmo salar
CAAGGATAGTTAATAATAAGTTACCTGAGGTAAACCTACAAGGTTAACGCGGGCTGGAAGATAATTACTTTAAAACCACAGCAAACAGCTGGGACATATAGTAATATTATATATATATAATATTATATCACTGGGCTCCTCTGTGCTAACAAACCCTGTGTACCACCCGTCCCCTGTTTAACCTTGAATTTCGTTCAGAAAAACACTTCCACATTTAGCAAAACGAACCAACTCTTTACGGATCTGTTCGGTGGTAATAAACGGAGGCAGATTAGACACCACTACTCTTGTTGAAATCAGCACCAACACAACCCCTCACATAAATCATACTGGTAACTAGCCGGGTAACAAGACTCACCTTTTACATTACCACAACCACCGCCTTGTTCATTCTGGATACAGAGTGTATATGTTCCTCTCCCACCTGTTCACCGACCAGGATCAATAATTCCTCCACACCATTCTCCACAACGCACCTGAAGAGACAGCGTTTCTTCTCCACTCGGTTGACGACATCAAACTACCCTACTCCCTCCTCAACTCTAACCGATAAACAGTGGAAACCAATAAACAAACCCTCCCACCATGACAAAATACATTTGGAAAATAGGCAAAAGAATAGCTGCACTCTTCACGAACGACAAAACCTCACGTTACCAACTTCTTCTTCTATGGTATAATGGTGGTCCTCAAACCAACGTTAAAGGAGCGTGGCGCCTCCTACTGTGCTGGAGTGTGTTCAATCACGGTTTACACCATTTCTAAATCCTCCTACCTAACTCAGTACTTCTGAGAAAATAAAAAAGATCCCTACTAACTTCTAATAGACCCTCCCCCATCCCCCAAATCCCTTCCAACCCCCCATCCAACCCCATCCAACCTAAATGACCCTACACTTCAATCTTTCCCTCTCTTCAACATCCTTACAACAATATAACAACACATGCTCCACCGTTTCATTGACAATACCCTCCAGACACAAACCATTCACATGCTGCCAACCAGATGGAAGGACCAGTTCGATGTACAATGTCCTAAAGACAATCGAGGAAACACCACCTCTTCCTTCCTAATCTGACCTTTGAACCTTGGTCCACCGACCTTTAGAGGACATATAAATGCCGTCCCTTGTGCTCAGAGTCCCATCTCTTCTGCCACACATCTATCAAAATGTCTCTGATCTCACATTTGTCCTCACCTCTAGCCAGTGGAACATTAATATATATTATATCTTGTTTTAAAGTTATTTTAGCTAACTAGTCTACAATTTCATTCCATTCCACACCTGAATGTGCTGGGACCCAGCATAATCTCACTACTAGACCCATTCTCTCAATTCTCCATAATAACATTAACCTCTATGGGACCGGCGGGACGAATTCGTCCCACCTACGTAACAGCCACTGCCATCCTGTGGCGCGATTTTCAAAATCTTCAAAATCATATTACTTCAATTTCTCAAACATATGACTATTTTACAGCCATTTAAAGATAAGACTCTCGTTAATCTAACCACACTGTCCGATTTCAAAAAGGCTTTACAACGAAAGCAAAACATTAGATTATGTCAGCAGAGTACCAAGCCAGAAATAATCAGACACCCATTTTTCAAGCCAGCATATAATGTCACCAAAACCCAGAAGACAGCTAAATGCAGCACTCACCTTTGATGATCTTCATCAGATGACAACCCTAGGACATTATGTTATACAATACATGCATGTTTTGTTCAATCAAGTTCATATTTATATCAAAAACCAGCTTTTTACATTAGCATGTGACGTTCAGAACTAGCATACCCCCCGCAAACTTCCGGGGAATTCGCTAACATTTTACTAAATTACTCACGATAAACGTTCACAAAAAGCATAACAATTATTTTAAGAATTATAGATACAGACCTCCTCTATGCACTCGATATGTCCGATTTTAAAATAGCTTTTTGGTGAAAGCACATTTTGCAATATTCTAAGTACATAGCCCAGGCATCACGGGCTCGCTATTTAGACACCCGGCAAGTTTAGCACTCACCATAATCATATTTACTATTATAAAAATGTCATTACCTTTTGTTGTCTTCGTCAGAATGCACACCCAGGACGTCTACTTCAATAACTAATGTTGGTTTGGTCCAAAATAATCCATCGTTATATCCGAATAGCGGCGTTTTGTTCGTGCGTTCCAGACACTATCCGAAATAGTAAAGAAGTGTCGCGCGCTTGGCGCAATTCCTGACAATAAAATTCAAAGTATTCAATTGCCGTACGTCGAAGCATGTCAACCGCTGTTTAAAATCAATTTTTACGTCATTTTTCTCGTAGAAAAGCGATAAAATTCCGACAGGGAATCTCCTTTTCGGCAAACAGAGGAAAAAATCCCAAAGGCGGGGGCGGTCGGGGTCACGCGCATAAGCTAGTGTCTCTTGATGGGCCACTTGAGAAAGGCGATAATGTGTTTCAGCCTGGGGCTGGAATGACGACATTCTCTTTTTTCCCGGGCTCTGAGAGCCTATGGACGACGTGGGAAGTGTCACGTTAGAGCAGAGATCCTTAGTAAATGATAGAGATGGCAAAGAAGTTCCAGAAATGGTCAGACAGGCCACTTCCTGTAAAGGAATCTCTCAGGTTTTGACCTGCCATTTGAGTTCTGTTATACTCACAGACACCATTCAAACAGTTTTAGAAAATTTAGGGTGTTTTCTATCCATATGTAATAAGTATATGCATATTCTAGTTACTGAGTAGGAGTGGTAACCAGATTAAATCGGGTATGTTTTTTATCCAGCCGTGTCAATGCTGCCCCCTAGCCCTAACAGGTTAACACCTCCAATAGTAGGTCACTCCTAATAGATTTACCAGATGATAAACTATTATATGATAATACTAAAAAACACCCTTCTAACTAACCCTACACTCATTAAAACCCACTACCCCATTCCACTACTTTGACCCTATCTGCTCCTGCACCAGGCCAACTAACCCTACACTCATTAAAACCCACTACCCCATTCCACTACTTTGACCCTATCTGCTCCTGCACCAGGCCAACTAACCCTACACTCATTAAAACCCACTACCCCATTCCACTACTTTGACCCTATCTGCTCCTGCACCAAGCCAACTAACCCTACACTCATTAAAACCCACTACCCCATTCCACTACTTTAACCCTATCTGCTCCTGCACCAGGCCAACTAACCCTACACTCATTAAAACCCACTACCCCATTCCACTACTTTAACCCTATCTGCTCCTGCACCAGGCCAACTAACCCTACACTCATTAAAACCCACTACCCCATTCCACTACTTTAACCCTATCTGCTCCTGCACCAGGCCAACTAACCCTACACTCATTAAAAACCCACTACCCCATTCCACTACTTTGACCCTATCTGCTCCTGCACCAGGCCAACTAACCCTACACTCATTAAAACCCACTACCCCCATTCCACTACTTTGGCCCTATCTGCTCCTGCACCAGGCCAACTAACCCTACACTCATTAAAACCCACTACCCCATTCCACTACTTTGACCCTATCTGCTCCTGCACCAGGCCAACTAACCCTACACTCATTAAAACCCACTACCCCATTCCACTACTTTGACCCTATCTGCTCCTGCACCAGGCCAACTAACCCTACACTCATTAAAACCCACTACCCCATTCCACTACTTTGACCCTATCTGCTCCTGCACCAGGCCAACGACCTGGGAGGATGGGACACCACCACTCAACACACCCTGGAACTCTTCTGAAGTCAAATCTAGTATGACCAAATACTTCTCTGCAGCTGCCACCAAAACATATTTTTTTTCATTGATTTACATTCCATTTCTGCGGTACAGTTGATAACCATTTGCTATGAACACTAAGAAGCCAACCTTACTGAAGGATATATCACTGGTTGGCCCATCCCTCTGTGCTGTCACAGATCTACTACTCACAGGGATCCTCTCAGGATCCCTCAGCCTTGACCCATCCTCCTCTACTTTCTTCACTGCCTCAGCAGTGACAACCTGTTCCCAACAGTGGGGTCAGTGGGATTGGATAGGGGCCCCTCTACCTCTCTGTCTCTCTCTCTCTCTCTCTCTGACTGGAGGAGACAGGTGAAATGGTGTGTCTCCTCTGGTCAACAATACTCACCTTGAGAGACTCCACAGCCTGTTGGAGCTCCTTCAGCTCCTTCTCTCTCTCCTGAAATCTCTGCTGGACCTTCTGCTGACTCATCCCCAGCTGCCTCTGTGGAGAATCACTCTTCAATGAGCTATCAAGCTTTATTAGTCCAGTAGATCAATAGTATAGTAATGTGACATAGGGCCCATAGAGAGGAAGGTCTAAAAAATGGATGGTCCATTTCCTAAATGATATTTATTTGTTGCTATGTGAATGATTATAGTTTTTATGGTAGGACTACATGTATCAACAGGTTGAGACTGAACTTTGGACTCATAAAAGGCCATTCAGAATGATAATAGTGTTTGACATTATAAAATGGTGATACATTTAGAGAATCTGGGTTGACATATCTATATACTCAAGGTTTGTTTTCATATTTGTTCTGCTGAGGATTCATTTCATTTGAATGATCTCATATTCAAACAGCCTTAGTTCCTACTGTATCTTTAATTCTTTGTTTATCAGACAGTCACCAACAAGTTGTTCTGGTCTTACCTGTTTCTCAGTCCTCTCTGCTGCAGCTGACACTGTATCATGGCCTTTATGTTCATCCACTGTACACATCAGACAGATACACTGCTGATCGGTACGACAGTAAACCTCCAGTAGTTTGTCATGATGAGAGCAGATCTTCTCCTGTAGTTGTGCGGTGGCTTTGACCAGCTTGTGCTTCTTCAAAGCAGGAGATTCGTAGTGAGATTGGAGGTGAGTCTCACAGTAAGAGGCCAGACACACCAGACAGGACATGAGGGCTTTCTGCTTTCTGGTCCCAGTGCAGACATCACACACCACATCTCTAGGTCCAGCATAGCACAGAGCAGGAGGGGGAGCAGCCTGGAGTCCTGTCTTCTTCAGTTTCTCCACCAGCTCAGCCAACATGTTATTTTTACTCAGCGTAGGCCTCGGACTGAAGGTCTGTCTGCACTGAGGACAGCTATAGACCCCTTTCAGAACATCCTGATCCCAGCAGCCCTCAATACAGCTCCTACAGTAACTGTGTCCACAGGGGATGGTGACTGGTTCCTTCAGTAGATCCAGACAGACAGAACAACAGAACTGGTCCTGGTCCAGCAGAACTCCCTGTTGAGCCATTTGGACGGTTGTTCACTCTCACACAGACAGACGACACAGAGACTCAGATCAGTTTCGTTTCCTCAGAAGAGAGTTTGTGAAGGGGGATGGACTTCCTGGTTCTGCCAGAGGGGTGGGGTTAGAGGGAGGGAGGGTTTAGAGGGAGGGAGGAAGAGAGAGAGGAACTGCATGCAACAGCAAGAGGGAGACAAATAGTCTTGTTCCTTGGTTAGAGCCCATAACATGGAATAAATGAAATAATGAATCTTAAAATGTGAGTTATTAGAATATAAAGGGTAACAGTTTCTATGAAGTACATATTATAATTATTTTAATGACCTTTATAATGCCTTATAATACACTTATGTGTTCTAATAAGCAATAAGGCCTGAGGAGGTGTGGTATATGTAAGGATTGCGGACCTGGTGGCAGTGAAGTCAGATGCAGGAGAGCAGAGATAGGTAATAGCCGGAGCAGTTTAATACAAAACGAACCTACATGGGTACAATCCCCGATGCGCACCAGTAACAGAGTACAAGCACTTACAAACAAACAATTCCACACAAGGACATGGGGGGAACAGAGGGTTAAATACACAACAATTCATGATGGAAATGGAAACCAGATGTGTAAGAAAACAAGACAAAACAAATGGAAAATGAAAAGTGGATCGACGATGGCTAGAAGACCGGTGACGCCGACCGCCGAACAAGGAGAGGAAATGACTTCGGTGGAAGTGGTGACAGTATATGGCTAATATACAGTACCACGGCTAAGTGCTGTTTTTAGGCACGACGCAAAGCGGATTGAGAATTATGTAACACTTTCAAAAATACAATCAAATAAAAATGTTATTGGTCACATACACATATTTAGCAGATGTTATTGTGGGTGTAGTGAAATGCTTGTGTTCCTGGTTCCAACAGTGCAGTAGTATCTAACAATACACCCTAATGTAAATGTCACAGGTGTCGTAGGGTTTAGACCAAGACGCTGCGGGAAAATGTACACTCATCTTCTTTTATTAAAGGACAAAGAACAGGCCAGTAAGGCACAAAGCTATACACAGCAACAATCAGCCACAAAACCCCCATGACAAACAAACTCCTAATTATAGGACCTTCAATCAGAGGCAACGATAACCAGCTGACTCCAATTGAAGGTCCAACCCCAATTAACTAAACATAGAACTACAATAGACAAGACAGAACATAGAAATACACTAACATAGAACATAGACATAAACCAAACACCCCTCTAACTAAATACATAGCCCGAACCACATAAAACAAACACCCCTCTACCTAAATACATAGCCCGAACCACATAAACCAAACACCCCTCTACCTAAATACATAGCCCGAACCACATAAAACAAACACCCCTCTACCTAAATACATAGCCCGAACCACATAAACCAAACACCCCTCTACCTAAATACATAGCCCGAACCACATAAAACAAACACCCCCTGCCACGACCTGACCAAACTACAATAACAAATAACCCCTATTACTGGTCAGGACGTGACAGTAAAAAGTAAAGGAATTAAGAAATATAGAAATATTAGGATGAGCAATGTTGGAGTCCTGGAATATAAATATATATACTGTGAGTATATACTGTGTGTATATGTGTGTATATATATATGTGTGTATATTTGTGTGTGTATATATATATATATATATATATATATATATATATATATATACACACACACACACAGAACCAGTCTGGAGTATATATATATACACACATATATATACACACACACACACACACAGAACCAGTCTGGAGTGTATATATATATATATATATATATATATATATATATATATATATATATATATATATATATATATATATATATATATATATACACACACAGAACCAGTCTGGAGTATATATATATAATATATATATATATATACACACACAGTACCAGTCTGGAGTATATATATATACACAGAACCAGTCTGGAGTATATATATATATATACACACAGTACCCGTCTGGAGTATATATATATATATATATACACAGAACCAGTCTGGAGTATATATATATATATATACACACAGTACCCGTCTGGAGTATATATATATATACACACAGAACCAGTCTGGAGTATATATATATATACAGTACCAGTCAAATGTTGGGACACACTTACTCATTCAAGGGTTTTTCTTTATTTTTACATTCATGTCGTTTCTCGTTGCTTATTTGAGCTGTTCTTGCCATAATAAGGACTTGGTCTTTTACCAAATAGGGCTGTCTTCTGTATACCACCCCTACCTGGTCACAACACAACTGATTGGCTCAAATGCATTTAGAAGGAAAGAAATTCCACAAATTAACTTTAACAAGGCACACCTGTTAATTGAAATGCATTCCAGGTGACTATCTCATGAAGCTGGTTGAGAGAATGCCAAGATTGTGCAAAGCTGTCATCAAGGCAAAGGGTGGCTACTTTGAAGAATCTCAAATATAAAATATATAAATATAACACTTTTTTTGGTTACTACATGATTCCATATCTGATATTTCATAGTCTTGATGTCTTAACTATTATTCTACAATGTTGAAAATAGTACAAATAAAGAAAAAGCCTTAATTGTTCTAAAACTTTTGACCGGTAGTGTATATATAAATGTAAAGGGATGTATAGGTAATATGGATCAAATATGTAGTATATCTGAAGAACAGTATGTGGACAGCAATAATTAAATAGGATAGTCCTTGACTAGAATACAGTATATACATATGAAGTGGACAGCAGTAGTTATATAGGATAGTCCTTGACTAGAATACAGTATATACATATGAAGTGGACAGCAGTAGTTATATAGGATGAACCAGGACTAGAATACAGTATATACATATGAAGTGGATAGCAGTAGTTATATAGGATGAACCATGACTGGAATACAGTATATACATATGAAGTGGACAGCAGTAGTTATATAGGATGAACCATGACTGGAATACAGTATATACATATGAAGTAGACAGCAGTAGTTATATAGGATGAACCAGGACTAGAATACAGTATATACATATGAAGTGGACAGCAGTAGTTATATAGGATGAACCATGACTAGAATACAGTATATACATATGAAGTAGACAGCAGCAGTTATATAGGATGAACCATGACTAGAATACAGTATATACATATGAAGTGGACAGCAGTAGTTATATAGGATGAACCAGGACTAGAATACAGTATATACATATGAAGTGGACAGCAGTAGTTATATAGGATGAACCAGGACTAGAATACAGTATATACATATGAAGTGGACAGCAGTAGTTATATAGGATGAACCATGACTGGTTCCTGGCTCCTCCTACTGTATAACTACTGCTGTCCACTTCATATGTATATACTGTATTCTAGTCATGGTTCATCCTATATAACTACTACTGCCCACTTCATATGTATATACTGTATTCTAGTCATGGTTCATCCTATATAACTACTGCTGTCCACTTCATATGTATATACTGTATTCTAGTCATGGTTCATCCTATATAACTACTGCTGTCCACTTCATATGTATATACTGTATTCTAGTCATGGTTCATCCTATATAACTACTGCTGTCCACTTCATATGTATATACTGTATTCTAGTCATGGTTCATCCTATATAACTGCTGCTGTCCACTTCATATGTATATACTGTATTCCAGTCCTGGTTCATCCTATATAACTACTGCTGTCCACTTCATATGTATATACTGTATTTTAGTCATGGTTCATCCTATATAACTACTGCTGTCTACTTCATATGTATATACTGTATTCTAGTCCTGGTTCATCCTATATAACTACTGCTGTCCACTTCATATGTATATACTGTATTCTAGTCATGGTTCATCCAATATAACTACTGCTGTCCACTTCATATGTATATACTGTATTCTAGTCATGGTTCATCCTATATAACTACTACTGTACATCTACTATTCTTCAGATATACTACAGATGTACTCCAAATTGTCTATGCATCACATCACAGTACACAGTGTATATATATATATATATATATATCATTGCTTGTCCTAATATTTTCATTGACTTTTTAGATTTGCCCTCTGTGAGCTGGGAACACAAGCATTGTTAGATATTACTGCACTGTTGGAGCTGGGAACACAAGCATTGTTAGATATTACTGCACTGTTGGAGCCAGGAACACAAGCATTGTTAGATACTACTGCACTGTTGGAGCTGGGAACACAAGCATTGTTAGATATTACTGCACTGTTGGAGCTGGGAACACAAGCATTGTTAGATATTACTGCACTGTTGGAGCCGGGAACACAAGCATTGTTAGATATTACTGCACTGTTGGAGCTGGGAACACAAGCATTGTTAGATATTACTGCACTGTTGGAGCTGGGAACACAAGCATTGTTAGATATTACTGCACTGTTGGAGCTGGGAACACAAGCATTGTTAGATATTACTGCACTGTTGGAGCTGGGAACACAAGCATTGTTAGATATTACTGCACTGTTGGAGCCGGGAACACAAGCATTGTTAGATATTACTGCACTGTTGGAGCTGGGAACACAAGCATTGTTAGATATTACTGCACTGTTGGAGCTGGGAACACAAGCATTGTTAGATATTACTGCACTGTTGGAGCTGGGAACACAAGCATTGTTAGATATTACTGCACTGTTGGAGCTGGGAACACAAGCATTGTTAGATATTACTGCACTGTTGGAGCTGGGAACACAAGCATTGTTAGATATTACTGCACTGTTGGAACCAGGAACACAAGCATTTCACTTCACCCACAATAACATCTGATAAATATGTGTATGAAACCAATAAAATAAAATGTGATTGTATTGTTGAAAGTGTTAGATAATTCTCAATCCGTGTTGTGTCTTGTCTAAGAACAGCCCTTAGCCGCGGTACTGTATAATAACCATATATCACACCTCCTCAGGACTTATTGATTTATAAGGCATTATAAAGGTCATTAAAATAATGATACATACGTACTTCATAGAAAACTGTTACCCTTCATATATTCTAACAACTCACATTTTAAGATTCATTATGTCATGTGTTCCATGTTAAAGGCTCTAACATTGGAACAAAACTATTTGTCTCCCTCTTGATGTTGCATGCAGTTCCTCTCTCTCTTCCTCCCTCCCTCTAACCCCTCCCTCCCTCTAACCCCACCCCTCTGGCAGAACCAGGAAATCCCTCCCCCTCCCACAAACTCTCTTCTGAGGAAACGAAACTGATCTGAGTCTCTGTCTCGTCTGTCTGTGTGAGAGTGAACAACCGTCCAAATGGCTCAACAGGGAGTTCTGCTGGACCAGGACCAGTTCTGTTGTTCTGTCTGTCTGGATCTACTGAAGGAACCAGTCGCCATCCCCTGTGGACACAGTTACTGTAGGAGCTGTATTGAGGGCTGCTGGGATCAGGATGTTCTGAAAGGGGTCTATAGCTGTCCTCAGTGCAGACAGACCTTCAGTCCGAGGCCGACGCTGAGCAAAAATAACATGTTGGCTGAGGTGGTGGAGAAACTGAAGAAGACAGGACTCCAGGCTGCTCCCCCTCCTGCTCTGTGCTATGCTGGACCTAGAGATGTGGCGTGTGATTTCTGCACTGGGACCAGAAAGCAGAAAGCCCTCATGTCCTGTCTGGTGTGTCTGGCCTCTTACTGTGAGACTCACCTCCAATCTCACTACGAATTTCCTGCTTTGAAGAAGCACAAGCTGGTCAAAGCCACCGCACAACTACAGGAGAAGATCTGCTCTCATCATGACAAACTGCTGGAGGTTTACTGTCGTACCGATCAGCAGTGTATCTGTTATCTGTGTACAATGGATGAACATAAAGGCCATGATACAGTGTCAGCTGCAGCAGAGAGGACTGAGAAACAGGTAAGACCAGAACAACTTGTTGGTGACTGTCTGATAAACAAAGAATTAAAGATACAGTAGGAACTAAGGCTGTTTGAATATGAGATCATTGAAATGAAATGAATCCTCAGCAGAACAAATATGAACACAAACCTTGAGTATATTGATATGTCAACCCAGATTCTCCAGATGTATCACCATTTTATAATGTCAAACACTATTATCATTCTGAATGCCCTTTTATGAGTCCAAAGTTCAGTCTCAACCTGTTGATACATGTAGTCCTACCATAAAAACTATAATCATTCACATAGCAACAAATAAATATCATTTAGTAAATGGACCATCCATTTTTTAGACCTTCCTCTCTATGGGCCCTATGTCACATTACTATACTATTGATCTACTGGACTAATAAAGCTTGATAGCTCATTGAAGAGTGATTCTCCACAGAGGCAGCTGGGGATGAGTCAGCAGAAGGTCCAGCAGAGATTCCAGGAGAGAGAGAAGGAGCTGAAGGAGCTCCAACAGGCTGTGGAGTCTCTCAAGGTGAGTATTGTTGACCAGAGGAGACACACCATTTCACCTGTCTCCTCCAGTCAGAGAGAGAGAGAGAGAGAGAGGTAGAGGGGCCCCTATGCAATCCCACTGACCCCACTGTTGGGAACAGGTTGTCACTGCTGAGGCAGTGAAGAAAGTAGAGGAGGATGGGTCAAGGCTGAGGGATCCTGAGAGGATCCCTGTGAGTAGTAGATCTGTGACAGCACAGAGGGATGGGCCAACCAGTGATATATGCTTCAGTAAGGTTGGCTTCTTAGTGTTCATAGCAAATGGTTATCAACTGTACCGCATAAATGGAATGTAAATCACTGAAAAAAAATATGTTTTGGTGGCAGCTGCAGAGAAGTATTTGGTCATACTAGATTTGACTTCAGAAGAGTTCCAGGGTGTGTTGAGTGGTGGTGTCCCGTCCTCCCAGGCCGTTGGCCTGGTGCAGGAGCAGATAGGGTCAAAGTAGTGGAATGGGGTAGTGGGTTTTAATGAGTGTAGGGTTAGTTGGCCTGGTGCAGGAGCAGATAGGGTCAAAGTAGTGGAATGGGGTAGTGGGTTTTAATGAGTGTAGGGTTAGTTGGCCTGGTGCAGGAGCAGATAGGGTCAAAGTAGTGGAATGGGGTAGTGGGTTTATAATGAGTGTAGGGTTAGTTGGCCTGGTGCAGGAGCAGATAGGGTCAAAGTAGTGGAATGGGGGTAGTGGGTTTTAATGAGTGTAGGGTTAGTTGGCCTGGTGCAGGAGCAGATAGGGTCAAAGTAGTGGAATGGGGTAGTGGGTTTTAATGAGTGTAGGGTTAGTTGGCATGGTGCAGGAGTAGATAGGATCAAAGTAGTGGAATGGGGTAGTGGGTTTTAATGAGTGGAGGGTTAGTTGGCCTGGTGCAGGAGCAGATAGGGTCAAAGTAGTGGAATGGGGTAGTGGGTTTTAATGAGTGTAGGGTTAGTTGGCCTGGTGCAGGAGCAGATAGGGTCAAAGTAGTGGAATGGGGGTAGTGGGTTTTAATGAGTGTAGGGTTAGTTGGCCTGGTGCAGGAGCGGATAGGGTCAAAGTAGTGGAATGGGGTAGTGGGTTTTAATGAGTGTAGGGTTAGTTGGCCTGGTGCAGGAGCAGATAGGGTCAAAGTAGTGGAATGGGGGTAGTGGGTTTTAATGAGTGTAGGGTTAGTTGGCATGGTGCAGGAGCAGATAGGGTCAAAGTAGTGGAATGGGGTAGTGGGTTTTAATGAGTGTAGGTTTAGTTGGCATGGTGCAGGAGCAGATAGGGTCAAAGTAGTGGAATGGGGTAGTGGGTTTTAATGAGTGTAGGGTTAGTTGGCCTGGTGCAGGAGCAGATAGGGTCAAAGTAGTGGAATGGGGTAGTGGGTTTTTAATGAGTGTAGGGTTAGTTGGCCTGGTGCAGGAGCAGATAGGGTCAAAGTAGTGGAATGGGGGTAGTGGGTTTTAATGAGTGTAGGGTTAGTTGGCCTGGTGCAGGAGCAGATAGGGTCAAAGTAGTGGAATGGGGGTAGTGGGTTTTAATGAGTGTAGGGTTAGTTGGCCTGGTGTAGGAGCAGATAGGGTCAAAGTAGTGGAATGGGGTAGTGGGTTTTAATGAGTGTAGGGTTAGTTAGAAGGGTGTTTTTTAGTATTATCATAATTTCCCCTTTTCCCATTTTGTATCCCAAAATATCATGGATTTATATTATAGACCAGTTGAGGCAGGTGAGATGCCTTTGGATATACGACGTAATAAATTGTCATTAGCTTATTGGGTTGAAAGGCTGTGAGGTTGAGCATCCCACTGCTACTGTTCTAGATGACTGTTGGGAATATACTAGTAGACAAGGCAGTGGTTTTGGTTGGACAGTTGGAAAGCTTGCTGATGAGAGTAGTTTCAGGGAGTTGGAGGTTGGCCCTTTCTGTGGTGATAGGGGATGTTCCTCCATGGTTACTCCCAGATCCTGTTGTTGATCTAACCTTGGTAGACAAAAGGAAAGATTGGGTCAGAAGTCAGTGATAAAGGGAAACTGGTTGACAATTACATTGGTAGAAGTTGTTATGCTTTTTTACCTCTTTTCACAGATGGATCCAAGGGCCCAGATAGTGGGCCCACAGGAGCAGGTGTTTACCTTCCTGAATGTGATGTGCAGATATGTAGAAGACTAACAGATGAACTGTCAGTGTACTCAGTTGAACTGTTGGTGATAATAGTTGTCCTCCAGTGGGTGGAGGACGTACAACCTGTTAGAGTTATAGTATCCTCAGATTCTCTGTCTGTATTGAATAGTTTATCATCTGGTAAATCTATTAGGAGTGACCTACTATTGGAGGTGTTAATGTTATTATGGAGAATTGAGAGAATGGGTCTAGTAGTGAGATTCTGCTGGGTCCCAGCACATTCAGGTGTGGAATGGAATGAAATTGTAGACTAGTTAGCTAAAATAACTTTAAAACAAGATATAATATATATTAATGTTCCACTGGGTAGAGGTGAGGACAAATGTGAGATCAGAGACATTTTGATAGATGTGTGGCAGAAGAGATGGGACTCTGAGCACAAGGGACGGCATTTATATGCCCTCCAAAGAAAGGTTAGTGGACCAAGGTTCAAAGGTCAGATTAGGAAGGAAGAGGTGGTGTTTCCTCGATTGTGTTTAGGACATTTAGATTTGGGGGATGGGGGAGGGTCTATTAGAAGTTAGTAGGGATCTTTTTTATTTTCTCAGAAGTACTGAGTTAGGTAGGAGGATTTAGAAATGGTGTAAACCGTGATTGAACACACTCCAGCACAGTAGGAGGCGCCATGCTCCTTTAACGTTGGTTTGAGGACCGCCATTATACCATAGAGGAAGAAGAAGTTGGTAACGTGAGGTTTTGTCGTTCGTGAAGAGTGCAGCTATTCTTTTGCCTATTTTCCAAATGTATTTTGTCATGGTGGGAGGGTTTGTTTATCGGTTTCCGCTGTTTATCGGTTAGAGATGAGGAGGGAGTAGGGTAGTTTGATGTCCTCAACCGAGTGGAGAAGAAACGCTGTCTCTTCAGGTGCGTTGTGGAGAATGGTGTGGAGGAATTATTGATCCTGGTCGGTGAACAGGTGGGAACATATACACTCTGTATCCAGAATGAACAAGGCGGTGGTTGTGGTAATGTAAAAGGTGAGTCTTGTTACCCGGCTAGTTACCAGTATGATTTATGTGAGGGGTTGTGTTGGTGCTGATTTCGACAAGAGTAGTAGTGTCTAATCTGCCTCCGTTTATTACCACCGAACAGATCCGTAAAGAGTTGGTTCGTTTTGCTAAATGTGGAAGTGTTTTTCTGAACGAAATTCAAGGTTAAACAGGGGAGGGGTGGTACACAGGGTTTGTTAGCACAGAGGAGCCCAGTGATATAATATTATATATATAATATTACTATATGTCCCAGCTGTTTGCTGTGGTTTTGAAGTAATTCTCTTCCAGCCCACGTTAACCTTGTAGGTTTACCTCAGGTAACTTATTATTAACTATCCTTGTAGGTTTACCTCAGGTAACTTATTATGAACTATCCTTGTAGGTTTACCTCAGGTAACTTATTATGAACTATCCTTGTAGGTTTACCTCAGGTAACTTATTATTAACCATCCTTGTAGGTTAACCTCAGGTAACTTATTATTAACTATCCTTGTAGGTTTACCTCAGGTAACTTATTATTAACTATCCTTGTAGGTTTACCTCAGGTAACTTATTATGAACTATCCTTGTAGGTTTACCTCAGGTAACTTATTATGAACTATCCTTGTAGGTTTACCTCAGGTAACTTATTATTAACTAACCTTGTAGGTTTACCTCAGGTAACGTATTATTAACTATCCTTGTAGGTTTACCTCAGGTAACTTATTATTAACTAGGTTATAGCTACTTGGTGAGGAAGCTCACTGTTCACCTGGTTATTGATTGTAGTGGCCTACAGGGATGGTTGGCGCAAAGCCTTCAAACGTTAAACATGTTCTGGTCATGGTTAACTGTATATATATATTTTTTATATATAAAAAGGTGTAAATTCTCAACAAATCGCATGTCCCTGTTCTCTTTTTCAAGATGTGTCCGATTTAAACAGTCAGAAGAAAGAATAAAAAGAAATAACTTTATTTTATTTGTTTCTAAATGGCTGCTGGGTAATATGATAATCGTTGAAATCTGTTGGTTCGTAGACATCAAATAGAGAGAATGCTGCGCAGGTTCACTGAGTTGTAAACCTAATGGATAGGTGGAGATCATTGATTTGTAGCTCTGACTCAGTTGCTACCTCAGATTATGAGCCTATCAAGTGTGGTGAATGAGGTATGTAGTTCCCACAGAAGACCACAGGGAGGAGCAAGAGAGATATAAACCCACACAGTTTATCTCTTTAAATACCCTGAACCTAACAATCAATCTAATGTATTTATAAAGACCTTTTTACATCAGCAGATGTCACAAAGTGCTGTACAGAAACTCTAACCCTACGTATAACCTGTTTTATCCTGAACCCTAATTCTAGGGTAGGGTAGCCTAGAACCCCTTTAGAAACTATTATAGTAATAATATTATGTTAGTAAATACCATTATAGTACTAAATAGGTTCTATTGTTATTTTTTAAATAAAACCTATGTATAGTACTTAGCATTTAACTGTTTTTTTTTTGTTATTTTATTATATTTATTATTTAGAGGAGTCTGTCTAAATAATGAAAAGTTAAGTTATTGCCAGACTTTTTAATGAAACCTTTATTTAACTAGGCAGGTCAGTTAAGAACAAATTCTATTTACAATGACGTCCTCCTAGGGACCAGTGGGTTAACTGCCTTGTTCAGCGGCAGAACAACAGAGTTTTACCTTGTCAACTCTGAGGTCTCCCATTGTTTCCGAAAGGGGAAAGTTTTTACCAATTGTTGGTAGTTAAAACGTAAACCAGTTATTATTATAATACAGTTTTTTATGGCTTGGTCCTAAGAACAGGTTTTAGTGGTAAATTAAAAAGGGAGCCATTTTTTGGTGCCATTTATGGAAAACTGAATTGGGTTTGTGGCTGGATCAGCAGCTCTTCATCATGCGGCCGGAGAGACTCAATACAACAGGGGTCTCTGATTTCTATGCTGCAGTACTGAGGGCCTGGCAGCTGCTGAGACCCACACGAGAGGAGGGGGGGGTGGTGACTGGGCCGTGGGTCTGGGAGGAACCACTGATCACTGGGTTTGGTGGACCTGGAGAGCAGGGTGGCAGCGTTCTGACTCAAAGCAGCACAGAGGCTACTGTACCGTACGGAGGTGGGCTTAGCGGGAGGGAAGGGGCATCAGAGGCAGGGGGTTGTGGGGGCTGAGAGCATGGCAGGGTATAGGTGGAGGGTGCTCTATAAGCTCCCAGTGCTGGAAAGGTCAGGGGTCATCCAGTGGAGGGTATTACATGGAGCCCTGGACACCAATAGCTGATTGGCTCGGGTTGACCTGGGAGTTGAGGAGGGGTTGTCCGTTTTCTACAATGACAGACTGTTCATCATGTTTTCTCTGTGTTGCCAGGGTAATGCCATTACTGTTTATTTTATTCCACCTTTATTTAACCAGGTGGGCCAGTTGAGAACAAGTCCTTTATTTAACCAGGTAGGCCAGTTGAGAACAAGTCCTTTATTTAACCAGGTAGGCCAGTTGAGAACAAGTCCTTTATTTAACCAGGTGGGCCAGTTGAGAACAAGTCCTTTATTTAACCAGGTAGGCTAGTTGAGAACAAGTCCTTTATTTAACCAGGTGGGCCAGTTGAGAACAAGTCCTTTATTTAACCAGGTAGGCCAGTTGAGAACAAGTCCTTTATTTA
>NW_027675333.1:1905000-1927500 GCF_965601325.2 Salmo salar
CTGTCCCTCTCTGTCTCTCTCTCTGTCCCTCCTCTCTCTCTCTGTCCCTCTGTTCCTCTGTCTCTCTCTCTGTCTCTCTCTGTGTCCCCCTCTCTCTCTGTCTCTCTCTCTCTCTCTCTCTCTGTTTCTCTGTCTCTCTCTGTCTCTCTCTCTCCAGAGTTATCAGTCTCTCTCCAGTATCAGTGTATCTTCAGACTTACCCAGCATCGTTGTCCGTCCTCTTCAGTACTTTGGAGATGTGAGTAAGACTGTGTCTGAACTGAGAGAGAAACTAGAAGACTTCCTTAAAGGAGAATGGACCAAGATCTCCACTACAGGTGTGTTGAAAACAATCAGAACATCAACTTTAGACCATTGAAAGTTCCCTACTAGTCATATACATGTGGAATATGGTATGATGATAACATTCCCTCTCTCTGTCAATGTGTTTGTGTGTCTGTAGTGAATATAGTGGAGGTTGTTCTGCCTCCAGAGCCCAAGACCAGAGAACAGTTGTTACAATGTGAGTCTCTTTATTGTGAAGTAACTAACAGTCTCTTTTTACTGCCACTCCTAACAATCCCTCTAGAAATATATAGCAATAGTAGATCTAATCAAAGACTGGGTATCTATCTGACTCCTCATATTTCTCTGATTTGATCTCTGCTGTGCTCTAATCAAAGACAGGGTAGATACAGTATCTGACTTAACTTATTGTTCTGACACCCCTCATTGGTCTCTGCTCTTCTCCCAGATTCCTGTCAGCTCACACTGGACCCAAACACAGCACACACACTCCTCTCTCTATCTGAAGGGAACAGAAAGGTGACCTGTACATTCCAAGACCAACCATATCCTGACCATCCAGACAGATTCACCAACACGTTGCAGGTTCTGTGTAGAGAGGGTCTGTCTGGACGCTGTTACTGGGAGGTGGAGTGGAGTGGTTATGTTATTACAGCAGTCTCATATAAAGAAATCAGCAGAACAGGGACAGATAATAGATTTGGATACAATAACAAGTCCTGGAGTTTACAGTACTGTAGTGATGGTTATTATTTCAGACACAATAATGTTGTGACTAAAGTATCAGGCCCTCAGTCCTCCAGAGTAGGAGTGTACCTGGATCACAAGGCAGGTACTCTGTCCTTCTACAGTGTCTCTGACACAATGACCCTCCTCCACAGAGTCCAGACCTCATTCACTCAGCCCCTCTATCCTGGGTTTTATCTCTCTGGTACTGCTGAGCTGGTTAAACTGTAGTAGGGTCCACATAGATACTAGTCATGCTGGTGTAGTCTATAGCTGAGCTGGTTAAACTGTAGTAGGGTCCACATAGATACTAGTCATGCTGGTGTAGTCTAAAGCTGAGCTGGTTAAACTGTAGTAGGGTCCACATAGATACTAGTCATGCTGGTGTAGTCTATAGCTGAGCTGGTTAAACTGTAGTAGGGTCCACATAGATACTAGTCATGCTGGTGTAGTCTATAGCTGAGCTGGTTAAACTGTAGTAGGGTCCACATAGATACTAGTCATGCTGGTGTAGTCTATAGCTGAGCTGGTTAAACTGTAGTAGGGTCCACATAGATACTAGTCATGCTGGTGTAGTCTATAGCTGAGCTGGTTAAACTGTAGTAGGGTCCACATAGATACTAGTCATGCGGGTGTAGTCTATAGCTGAGCTGGTTAAACTGTAGTAGGGTCCACATAGATACTAGTCATGCTGGTGTAGTCTATAGCTGAGCTGGTTAAACTGTAGTAGGGTCCACATAGATACTAGTCATGCTGGTGTAGTCTATAGCTGAGCTGGTTAAACTGTAGTAGGGTCCACATAGATACTAGTCATGCTGGTGTAGTCTATAGCTGAGCTGGTTAAACTGTAGTAGGGTCCACATAGATACTAGTCATGCTGGTGTAGTCTATAGCTGAGCTGGTTAAACTGTAGTAGGGTCCACATAGATACTAGTCATGCTGGTGTAGTCTATAGCTGAGCTGGTTAAACTGTAGTAGGGTCCACATAGATACTAGTCATGCTGGTGTAGTCTGTAGCTGAGCTGGTTAAACTGTAGTAGGGTCCACATAGATACTAGTCATGCTGGTGTAGTCTATAGCTGAGCTGGTTAAACTGTAGTAGGGTCCACATAGATACTAGTCATGCTGGTGTAGTCTATAGCTGAGCTGGTTAAACTGTAGTAGGGTCCACATAGATACTAGTCATGCTGGTGTAGTCTATAGCTGAGCTGGTTAAACTGTAGTAGGGTCCACATAGATACTAGTCATGCTGGTGTAGTCTATAGCTGAGCTGGTTAAACTGTAGTAGGGTCCACATAGATACTAGTCATGCTGGTGTAGTCTATAGCTGAGCTGGTTAAACTGTAGTAGGGTCCACATAGATACTAGTCATGCTGGTGTAGTCTATAGCTGAGCTGGTTAAACTGTAGTAGGGTCCACATAGATACTAGTCATGCTGGTGTAGTCTATAGCTGAGCTGGTTAAACTGTAGTAGGGTCCACATAGATACTAGTCATGCTGGTGTAGTCTATAGCTGAGCTGGTTAAACTGTAGTAGGGTCCACATAGATACTAGTCATGCTGGTGTAGTCTATAGCTGAGCTGGTTAAACTGTAGTAGGGTCCACATAGATACTAGTCATGCTGGTGTAGTCTATAGCTGAGCTGGTTAAACTGTAGTAGGGTCCACATAGATACTAGTCATGCTGGTGTAGTCTATAGCTGAGCTGGTTAAACTGTAGTAGGGTCCACATAGATACTAGTCATGCTGGTGTAGTCTATAGCTGAGCTGGTTAAACTGTAGTAGGGTCCACATAGATACTAGTCATGCTGGTGTAGTCTATAGCCGAGCTGGTTAAACTGTAGTAGGGTCCACATAGATACTAGTCATGCTGGTGTAGTCTATAGCTGAGCTGGTTAAACTGTAGTAGGGTCCACATAGATACTAGTCACGCTGGTGTAGTCTATAGCTGAGCTGGTTAAACTGTAGTAGGGTCCACATAGATACTAGTCATGCTGGTGTAGTCTATAGCTGAGCTGGTTAAACTGTAGTAGGGTCCACATAGACACTAGTCATGCTGGTGTAGTCTATAGCTGAGCTGGTTAAACTGTAGTAGGGTCCACATAGATACTAGTCACGCTGGTGTAGTCTATAGCTGAGCTGGTTAAACTGTAGTAGTGTCCACATAGATACTAGTCATGCTGGTGTAGTCTATAGCTGAGCTGGTTAAACTGTAGTAGGGTCCACATAGATACTAGTCATGCTGGTGTAGTCTATAGCTGAGCTGGTTAAACTGTAGTAGGGTCCACATAGATACTAGTCATGCTGGTGTAGTCTATAGCTGAGCTGGTTAAACTGTAGTAGGGTCCACATAGATACTAGTCATGCTGGTGTAGTCTATAGCTGAGCTGGTTAAACTCTAGTAGTGTCCACATAGATACTAGTCATGCTGGTGTAGTCTATAGCTGAGCTGGTTAAACTGTAGTAGGGTCCACATAGATACTAGTCATGCTGGTGTAGTCTATAGCTGAGCTGGTTAAACTGTGGTAGGGTCCACATAGATACTAGTCATGCTGGTGTAGTCTATAGCTGAGCTGGTTAAACTGTGGTAGGGTCCACATAGATACTAGTCATGCTGGTGTAGTCTATAGCTGAGCTGGTTAAACTGTAGTAGGGTCCACATAGATACTAGTCATGCTGGTGTAGTCTATAGCTGAGCTGGTTAAACTGTAGTAGGGTCCACATAGATACTAGTCATGCTGGTGTAGTCTATAGCTGAGCTGGTTAAACTGTAGTAGGGTCCACATAGATACTAGTCATGCTGGTGTAGTCTATAGCTGAGCTGGTTAAACTGTAGTAGGGTCCACATAGATACTAGTCATGCTGGTGTAGTCTATAGCTGAGCTGGTTAAACTGTAGTAGGGTCCACATAGATACTAGTCATGCTGGTGTAGTCTATAGCTGAGCTGGTTAAACTCTAGTAGTGTCCACATAGATACTAGTCATGCTGGTGTAGTCTATAGCTGAGCTGGTTAAACTGTAGTAGGGTCCACATAGATACTAGTCATGCTGGTGTAGTCTATAGCTGAGCTGGTTAAACTGTAGTAGGGTCCACATAGATACTAGTCATGCTGGTGTAGTCTATAGCTGAGCTGGTTAAACTGTGGTAGGGTCCACATAGATACTAGTCATGCTGGTGTAGTCTATAGCTGAGCTGGTTAAACTGTAGTAGGGTCCACATAGATACTAGTCATGCTGGTGTAGTCTATAGCTGAGCTGGTTAAACTGTAGTAGGGTCCACATAGATACTAGTCATGCTGGTGTAGTCTATAGCTGAGCTGGTTAAACTGTAGTAGGGTCCACATAGATACTAGTCATGCTGGTGTAGTCTATAGCTGAGCTGGTTAAACTGTAGTAGGGTCCACATAGATACTAGTCATGCTGGTGTAGTCTATAGCTGAGCTGGTTAAACTGTAGTAGGGTCCACATAGATACTAGTCATGCTGGTGTAGTCTATAGCTGAGCTGGTTAAACTGTAGTAGGGTCCACATAGATACTAGTCATGCTGGTGTAGTCTATAGCTGAGCTGGTTAAACTGTGGTAGGGTCCACATAGATACTAGTCATGCTGGTGTAGTCTATAGCTGAGCTGGTTAAACTGTAGTAGGGTCCACATAGATACTAGTCATGCTGGTGTAGTCTATAGCTGAGCTGGTTAAACTGTAGTAGGGTCCACATAGATACTAGTCATGCTGGTGTAGTCTATAGCTGAGCTGGTTAAACTGTAGTAGGGTCCACATAGATACTAGTCATGCTGGTGTAGTCTATAGCTGAGCTGGTTAAACTGTAGTAGGGTCCACATAGATACTAGTCATGCTGGTGTAGTCTATAGCTGAGCTGGTTAAACTGTAGTAGGGTCCACATAGATACTAGTCATGCTGGTGTAGTCTATAGCTGAGCTGGTTAAACTCTAGTAGTGTCCACATAGATACTAGTCATGCTGGTGTAGTCTATAGCTGAGCTGGTTAAACTGTAGTAGGGTCCACATAGATACTAGTCATGCTGGTGTAGTCTATAGCTGAGCTGGTTAAACTGTAGTAGGGTCCACATAGATACTAGTCATGCTGGTGTAGTCTATAGCTGAGCTGGTTAAACTGTGGTAGGGTCCACATAGATACTAGTCATGCTGGTGTAGTCTATAGCTGAGCTGGTTAAACTGTAGTAGGGTCCACATAGATACTAGTCATGCTGGTGTAGTCTATAGCTGAGCTGGTTAAACTGTAGTAGGGTCCACATAGATACTAGTCATGCTGGTGTAGTCTATAGCTGAGCTGGTTAAACTGTAGTAGGGTCCACATAGATACTAGTCATGCTGGTGTAGTCTATAGCTGAGCTGGTTAAACTGTAGTAGGGTCCACATAGATACTAGTCATGCTGGTGTAGTCTATAGCTGAGCTGGTTAAACTGTAGTAGGGTCAGCATAGATACTAGTCATGCTGGTGTAGTCTATAGCTGAGCTGGTTAAACTGTAGTAGGGTCCACATAGATACTAGTCATGCTGGTGTAGTCTATAGCTGAGCTGGTTAAACTGTAGTAGGGTCCACATAGATACTAGTCATGCTGGTGTAGTCTATAGCTGAGCTGGTTAAACTGTAGTAGGGTCCACATAGTTACTAGTCATGCTGGTGTAGTCTATAGCTGAGCTGGTTAAACTGTAGTAGGGTCCACATAGATACTAGTCATGCTGGTGTAGTCTATAGCTGAGCTGGTTAAACTGTAGTAGGGTCCACATAGATACTAGTCATGCTGGTGGTGATGGTCCCCAGATGTGATGATTTATTCTGCTCTGTTTTATGTACGATCCTTATTTTCTGACTGATTTGAATTTGAAGAGATTTAAGGTTTTCATATTTGATAAAATCCAATGTCCATTTCCATGAATCATGATGTCTGGTGTTGATGTAACAACAGGTGGTCTTTTTAATCCACTATCCAGAGTCAGGAACAGATGAAGTTAGGTCTGCTACTGTTCAGTGATTAAATATATATACTTCTGTGAATATATGAACCATTTCCTTCAAAAAATAAACTGCTCACATTCTGGAGATAAACTTTGTAAGGACTGTGTGTGTTTTTTGTGTAAATAGTTTCTGAAAAAAGTGTGTCCAGCTCAAATGCTGATTGTTGTTGTAAATGAGGGTTCTAAATGAGGGTTCTAAATGAGGGTTCTAAACGAGGGTTCTAAACGAGGGTTCTAAACGAGGGTTCTAAAGAGGGTTCTAAAGAGGGTTCTAAACGAGGGTTCTAAATGAGCGTTCTAAACGAGCGTTCTAAACGAGGGTTCTAAAAGAGCGTTCTAAATGAGCGTTCTAAACGAGGGTTCTAAATGTGTGTTCTAAATTGAGAGGTAGCCTGACTGCCATTAGGTACCGAGATGAGATCCTCAGACCCCTTGTGAGACCATATGCTGGTGCGGTTGGCCCTGGGTTCCTCCTAATGCAAGACAATGCTAGACCTCATGTGGCTGGAGTGTGTCAGCAGTTCCTGCAAGAGGAAGGCATTGATGCTATGGACTGGCCCGCCCGTTCCCCAGACCTGAATCCAATTGAGCACATCTGGGACATCATGTCTCGCTTCATCCACCAACGCCACGTTACACCACAGACTGTCCAGGAGTTGGCGGATGCTTTAGTCCAGGTCTGGGAGGAGATCCCTCAGGAGACCATCCGCCACCTCATCAGGAGCATGCCCAGGCGTTGTAGGGAGGTCATACAGGCACGTGGAGGCCACACACACTACTGAGCCTCATTTTGACTTGTTTTAAGGACATTACATCAAAGTTGGATCAGCCTGTAGTGTGGTTTTCCACTTTAATTTTGAGTGTGACTCCAAATCCAGACCTCCATGGGTTGATAAATTGGATTTCCATTGATTATTTTTGTGTGATTTTGTTGTCAGCACATTCAACTATGTAAAGAAAAAAGTATTTAATAAGATTATTTATTTCATTCAGATCTAGGATGTGTTGTTTAAGTGTTCCCTTTATTTTTTTGAGCAGTATATATATATTAACAGAAGTGTATATATATATATATATATATATAGCACAATACAATCATCCTAACCGGAAAAATGTAGGCTACATTTGTCGTAGCGCTAACTGAAGAAAGATTGACCCAACACAAGCGGTCATATTTTCTAACTCTCGGCTGGCGTGAACTACAATATGAATTAGCTAATAGCAATTACTATGTATAATTAATCACATCACGGGGTGAGCTCACCATTGATCGAAATAATTAGGTAAAACACTTTCTAGAAATCGACAGTAATCCGACGATTAGTTTCAGCGTGCAGCCATGCATTTTTTTCCTCCTAACTCTAACCTGTCTCTCTGTCTGTCTGTCTGTACAGTAACACCTCATAACCCTAACCTGTCTGTCTTTTCAGTAACACCTCCTAACCCTAACCTGTCTGTCTGTCTGTCTGTCTGTACAGTAACACCTCATAACCCTAACCTGTCTGTCTGTACAGTAACACCTCCTAACCCTAACCTGTCTGTCTGTCTGTCTGTCTAGTAACACCTCCTAACCCTAACCTGTCTGTCTGTCTGTGTCTGTCTGTCTGTCTAGTAACACCTCCTAACTCTAACCTGTCTGTCTGTCTGTCTGTCTGTCTGTACAGTAACACCTCCTAACCCTAACCTGTCTGTCTGTCTGTCTGTACAGTAACACCTCCTAACCCTAACCTGTCTGTCTGTCTCTCTGTATAGTAACACCTCATAACCCTAACCTGTCTGTCTGTCTGTCTGTCTGCCTGTCTGTCTGTCTGTCTGTCTGTCTGTCTGTCTGTATAGTAACACCTCCTAACCTGTCTGTCTGTCTGTCTTTTCAGTAACACCTCATAACCCTAACCTGTCTGTCTGTCTGTCTGTCTGTCTGTCTGTCTGTCTGTCTGTCTGTCTGTCTGTCTAGTAACATCTCCTAACCCTAACCTGTCTGTCTGTCTGTATAGTAACACCTCCTAACCCTAACCTGTCTGTCTGTCTAGTAACACCTCCTAACCCTAACCTGTCTGTCTGTCTGTCTGTCTGTATAGTAACACCTCCTAACCTGTCTGTCTGTCTTTTCAGTAACACCTCATAACCCTAACCTGTCTGTCTGTCTGTCTGTCTAGTAACACCTCCTAACCCGTCTGTCTGTCTGTCTGTATAGTAACACCTCCTAACCCTAACCTGTCTGTCTGTCTGTCTGTACAGTAACACCTCCTAACTCTAACCTGTCTGTCTGCCTGCCTGTCTGTCTGTCTGTATAGTAACACCTCCTAACCTGACTGTCTGTCTGTATAGTAACACCTCCTAACCCTAACCTGTCTGTCTGTCTGTCTGTCTGTCTAGTGACACCTCCTAACCCTAACCTGTCTGTCTGTCTAGTAACACCTCCTAACCCTAACCTGTCTGTCTGTACAGTAACACCTCCTAACCCTAACCTGTCTGTCTGTCTGTCTGTCTGTACAGTAACACCTCCTAACCCTAACCTGTCTGTCTGTCTGTCTGTCTAGTGACACCTCCTAACCCTAACCTGTCTGTCTGTCTAGTAACACCTCCTAACCCTAACCTGTCTGTCTGTACAGTAACACCTCCTAACCCTAACCTGTCTGTCTGTCTGTCTGTCTGTCTGTCTGTACAGTAACACCTCCTAACCCTAACCTGTCTGTCTGTCTGTCTAGTAACACCTCCTAACTCTAACCTGTCTGTCTGTCTATCTGTCTGTCTGTCTGTCTAGTGACACCTCCTAACCTGACTGTCTGTCTCTCTAGTAACACCTCCTAACCCTAACCTGGCTGCCTGTCACACGGGGTGTGATCGTTCTACAGTGGTTCCTGAAGCGCTGTGTGATTAGAACACTAAATTGTGCACTACAATTAACTGTGGACCTTGGTCAAACACAGTGCACTATATAGCCTAACACTCATTTAGAACGCTCCTTTAGAACGCTCATTTACAACGCTCATTTACAACACTCATTTACAGCGCTCATTTAGAACCCTCATTTAGAACGCTCTTTTACAACACTCATTTAGAACACTCATTTAGAACGCTCATTTAGAACGCTCATTTAGAACACACAGTTAGATCCCTCATTACGAACACTAATTTAGAACACTCTTTTAGAACGCTCTTTTAGAACCCTCTTTTAGAACGCTTCTTTTAGAACCCTCTTTTAGAACCCTCTTTTAGAACCCTCTTTTAGAACACTCTTTTAGAACGCTCTTTAGAACACTCATTTAGAACCCTCATTTAGAACCCTCATTTAGAACGCTATTTTAAAACCCTCATTTAGAACGTTCATTTAGAACCCTCATTTAGAACACTCATTAGAACCCTCATTTAGAACACACATTTAGAACCCTCATTACAAACACTAATTTAGAACACTCGTTTAGAACGCTCATTTAGAACGCTCTTTTAGAACCCTCTTTTAGAACCCTCATTTAGAACGCTATTTTAAAACCCTCATTTAGAACCCTCATTTAGAACCCTCGTTTAGAACACTCATTTAGAACACACATTTAGAACCCTCATACGAACCCTTGTTTAGAACGCTCGTTTAGAACGCTCTTTTAGAACCCTCTTTTAGAACCCTATTTTAGAACACTCATTTAGAACACTCATTTACAACGCTCATTTAGAATGCTCTTTAGAACCCTCATTTAGAACGCTCATTTAGAACACTCAGTTAGAACACTCATTTACAACGCTCATTTAGAACGCTCTTTAGAACGCTCATTTAGAACCCTCATTTAGAACGCTCTTTAGAACACTCATTTAGAACGCTCATTTAGAACGCTCATTGACAACACTCATTTATAACGCTCTTTAGAACCCTCATTTAGAACCCTCGTTTAGAACTCTCGTTTAGAACCCTCGTTTAGAACACTCTTTAGAACCCTCATTTAGAACCCTCGTTTAGAACTCTCGTTTAGAACCCTCGTTTAGAACACTCTTTAGAACACTCATTTAGAACCCTCGTTTAGAACTCTCGTTTAGAACCCTCGTTTAGAACACTCTTTAGAACCCTCATTTAGAACCCTCGTTTAGAACTCTCGTTTAGAACCCTCGTTTAGAACACTCTTTAGAACACTCATTTAGAACACTCGTTTACAACGGACAGTTTCCAATGACGCAACAATCAGCGTTTGAGCTGGACACACTTTTTTCAGAAACTATTTACACAAAACACACACACACAGTCCTTAAAGTTTATCTCCAGAATGTGAGCAGTTTATTTTTGGATGCAAATGGTTCAGATATTCACAGAAGTATATATATATATATATATATAGCACAACACAATCATCCTAACCGGAAAAATGTAGGCTACATTTGTCGTAGCGCTAACTGAAGAAAGATTGACCCAACACAAGCAGTCATATTTTCTAACTCTCGGCTGACGTAAACTACAATATGAATTAGCTAATTGCAATTACTATGTCTAATTAATCACATCACGGGGTGAGCTCACCATTGATCGAAATAATTAGGTAAAACACTTTCTAGAAATCGACAGTAATCCGACGATTAGTTTCAGCGCGCAGCCATGCATTTTTCCCTCACAGAAACCGAAGATAATAAAAGACAAGATGAGTTCGGTCTGTTTATAGTGTTGAAGGGGTGTGTCATCTACCGTCGTTCACATCCCACCATTCATTTCCGGAAGTCCTCAAAAAATGAGTGAACTCTTACTCACCTCATTTTGTTATAACATCTTTGGTCAAACGGATGATTACGTGAAACCCAGAATGCATTGTATGTCAACAAACATGGCTCCATACACATAGCTGGAATTAGCTTAGCTCATCATAATCAGTATAACCTTCAAATAAGTATTTTACACACATAATATGTGCCCATTACAATCTATGCAAGAATCGGAATGCATGATTTGTCACCCAGAATTGAAAACATGTGAATAAAACAGTAAATACACAAATAATTACCTCACAAAACATTTTCTGATGGTGATTTATTGATACAAGTGACGCACGCCGGCAGTCAATCACGTCCCCTCTCACTCTGAGCCATTCAGTGTTGTTGTTTATGTATGTAGCTAGTGAGCTAAGCTGTAGCATTAGCAATGTCTTTCAAAAGGAGACAACTCACAAATGTGGAAATTATGGAGATTTTTTTTACAATTCTGACAATGAGTCTGAGTCTGAAAGTCAGGAATCAGATTCTGACAGTGAGGAGCTGCCCCCCCCCCCCCCCCCCAACCTTGTAGCCATTGAGAACCCTGAATCTGAGGTTCCCTTGTCCACTGACCAAGTACCAGGTCCCTTTGAAGATGCTGGTGGTGATGGAGGGAGACCGACAGTGGATGAAGTACAGGAGTTCTGTGGTAGCTGGAAGGCCACCAGTCATTTCACCCCTCCTGGCCCTGCTGTTTGTTTTGATGAGTCCCAGTCTGGAGTCCATTTCCATCTGAGGCAGAGTGCTTCAAGTTGTTTCTGACAGAGGAGCTGGTGGGAAACCATAGTACAGGAGACCAATCGCTATGCCTTGGAGCTACAGGAGAAGAGAGAGCCAGGAGTGAGGGGGAAACTCGCTAAATGGGTGACAACCACAATGAGTGAAATGTATACCTTCCTGGTGACAGTCCTCCCCATGGGGATAGTAAAGAAGAACTCCCTAAGAGAATACTGGAGCACAGATCCTATGTTTGCAACTCCCTTCTTTGCCACCCTCTTTTCCCAAGACCGCTTCCTAATTCTGCTGCGATGCCTGCATTTCGTCAACAATGCTACTGCCATCCTAAATGACCCGTTATACAAAATAAGAATTGTTCTTATCAGCCTGACTAGGGCTGGGCGATATATCGATATAAAAAATATATCGATATATTTTAAATGTGATATGAAATTAGACCATTTCGCATATATCGATATAGTTGAAATTTGCGCTTTGATCCTTGCTCCAAGCAAGCTGCAGACCCGGAGCTCTCTGCGCTGCTCCCCGCGCCTCCTCTTTCATGCACAGAGGGCGGAGGGGCAGGAACAGACACTTCAACAAACATGGAGGAAGCAACAGCGTCTGCGGAGCGTTTTGACGAGGAATTGGTTAGTAAAAGAAAAAGCATTGGCTCAGTAATTTGGAGATGGTTCGGATTCAAAGTATCAGATGAGCAACAAAATACGTTATATGTAGGCAGTGCCATAAAAAAAGTTACAGCCAGGGGTAGAAGCACTACAAATCTTTTTCACCACCTAAAACAGTGGCACAAACTGCAATACGAAGAGTGTGTGAAACTGCGCGCTGCAGAAGCCCCAGCCGCAAGCCGTCGACAACCCGGAAAAGCCCCGAAACAAAGCTCACTGCAAACTTCATTTTCCCGCAGTGTGCCTTTATGAAAAGAAAATTGGCAAGTGGTGTACTATAACTACAGCGGTGTCCTATCACATTGCTAAAGATATGGTCCCTGTTGCAACTGTGGAACAAGTCGGATTCAAAAAGCTACTGAAAACTATGGACCCGAGATATGAGCTTCCCAACTACTTTACACGAGAAGCACTGCCACAAATGTCCACTGAAGTCAGGCAGAGCCTTGCTGACCGGCTCGCTAACGGGACCCATTTTGGCGTTGACCAGCGATATGTGGGTCGAGCAGGACAATGTGAGCCTTTACATGAAGCGTGACATGTTCACTTCATTCAACGACTGGGGGAGATGAAAACAGCGTCGTGTCTCCAAAACAAGTTATTTCCCCCCAGGATCACACCGGTGAGCATATAGCTGAGGCCTCGCAGGACGCAAGCTGGGAAACTCCAAGAAAAGCATCCGGTTGCTATAACAACCGCCAACGGGAGCGACGTGGTCAGAGCGGTGGAGCTGAACGATGAGGATGCAGTGCTTCGGTCAGACTACACTTGGCTATTGGGGAGTGCAGTGTTTTATTAAGGACTATTCACATATTTTACTTTAAAGAAAAAAACATATTAAAATATTAGTTTTTTATTATTTTCCTTTGTGTCTGTCTGCAACTTGTTTTGTTTTATGCTGCTGTCTTGGCCAAAAATTGATTAATAAAACACAAAACATAAAGTGCTAAAAGTAAAATCACTTACAATACAGGATGGTAGATTTCAGAACCATATTTATTAGGTTATTGGATAAGAATTAGTGATGCATTGATGTGTTTACCACTTTAATGTTACAGCTGGTAAAGGTGAGGTAATTATGACTTTAAAATGCTGGTTAGCCTGTTGATATCATCAAGGTAACATATTTAGTTATTATGATAGACTATAGTTTTTTCTCTGGATTGAAGAGCCAACTGCAAAGTAACTAGAAACTAATGTTGACACGTAGGTAGGCCTAAACATTGTGGAGTTTTTAGTGGAGTAGAAATATGAAGTAGCATTAAATACTAAGCATAAATACTAAGAACAACAACAAGAACGAAACATCAGTAAATGTACATACAGTATAGTCATCATTTATAAATTATACACAAATAATAATACATAAAAATCACTTACAGGATTCAAATTCACAAAATAAATGAATATAATATTTGATATTTATGATTAGGACTGGCGTTGATTAAAAAAATAAACTATGAAACAAGAAAATATTAATGTAGAATATTTCTAAAGCTTGATTTTGGAAAGCACTTAGTTGTATGAGTGTGTTAAAGTGAAAACAGAGTCAAATTTCTCGCATAAGCACATTTGTTTAATAGTTTTTTTTATGATTCTGACAGGACATGGCATGAATGACAAGCGCGTCACCCGGGCCATTTCTCTGTGCAAGAGAATTGTAAGCTGTTTTTGGTACAGCTGGAAGAAAAGGAGACATCTTGCTGAAGTCCAGATTCAGCTGGGTCTGCCAAGTCACCAACTCATAACCGAGTCTGCCACACGCTGGGGATCAAGGCAGCAGATGATAGAGAGAGTCCTGGAGCAGGAAGGAGCACTGGCCAAAGTCCTGTCTAATGACAAAAAGACCAGGCACCTTGTCCCTACCTGGCAGGACTTAGAGGTCCTAGAAGCAGTCCAAAAGGTCCTGAAACCTCTCCAGGACTTTACCGATGCTTTGTCAGGTGAGGAGTACGTCACTCTATCATATGTAAAACCTGTGCTGCACCTTTTTAACGAAAGTCTCCTGGCATGTGAAGAGGGTGATAGCGAGCTTTGCAAATCGATCAAGACCGGCATTGTTGAGTACCTCAACCGCAAGTATTCTGACCCAGCCACTACTGACCTATTGGAGATGGCTTCATTTGTGGATCCACGCTTCAGGGCCACCTATATCCCAAGTGAAAAAGTTGATGCATTGAAGCACAGAGCTGTCTTGGAGGTGGAGACGCTACTGGCTGATCAGAGCAGCTGTCAACCGCCTTACCTACGTGTGCCAACTGTGCCTGAGCCTGCAGATGGAGAAGCAGCAGTGGCACCAAAAGCTAAGACACTGGCAAGCTTCTTCAAGCAGCGCACAGCCACCACCACTGCACCACCAACCAAGAGGGAGGCTATTGAAAATGAACTGTCAAGTTACTTGCAGTCAGCAAGTCTGGAGAGTGACACTGATCCCCTCAAGTGGTGGAAGGATCATGAAGTTGTCTTTCCAGCTCTGAGCCACCTGGCAAAAAAAGTATCTCTTGGTACCAGCTACCAGTTCACCCTCCGAAAGGGTTTTCAGCTGCAGTGGCAATATCGTGACCTGCCACAGAGCATCTCTGAAGCCGGATGCTGTTGACAGGCTGGTGTTTCTCGCACAAAATCTTTAAACGAAGGAGGACACGCTTGTCTTCTAATGTCTACCTCAAGACAGCATTACTGTTTATCAAAGTAAAAAAAGAGGGGGAAAATGTTTATTGAGTTGATAGTCTGTTTCTTGTGCAACTGGTTGAGGCTGTTCAGATAAGAAATTGAGTTAACAAAAAGCAAATGGTAATCTCAGGCTGATGTTTAAAACACATTTTCTCAAACTGAGCACTTTATTTTGTTCTTTATTTATATATAATTGCTGCCCTTATTAGGGTTTGTCATATTTTATTATTTTGTAATGTTCGTTATTTGCATCTGTGGATTTGTTAGAAAGGAGAAGAAATCTGTAATTTGATTTTAATAAGCCATTTAAAGTTGTCAAACTAAAAAAAAAGTTGACTTTTCTCATAAATATATATAATATTTATTTCAGAAAAAGATAGGCCTATTTTATAGGCTATTTTTGTTTAAGATATTTGTATTTATTTAAATGTGCACCTTATGGAGCTTTGATTTCCAAAAAGGTCGTCCTGTTGTTCTACAGTGTTTATGTTTACATGTTGTTGTTATTTGAACAGCTGAGCATTTAATCTGAACCAGGTGAAGAGCCCTGTTTATTATTTATTCATTTGATTTTTCAACTGTTCACTGAAATAGCCGCTTTCAATAAAACTACTTGAGACATGTTATATCTGGCTTTGACTTTGACTGAACATTTGCTCTCACTTTGCAGAAAAAAATATCGGGATATATATCTTATATCGATATTCAGACTAAATATATCAGGATATGACTTTTGGTCCATATCGCCCAGCCCTGCCTACCAGACATCTTCTTGAGAGAAGATAAGGTCAGGGACTCCTGACTTACTCTCCGTCATGTTGAAATAGGTTCTCCTGTCTTACTCTCCGTCATGTTGAAATAGGTTCTCCTGTCTTACTCTCCGTCATGTTGAAATAGGTTCTCCTGTCTTACTCTCTGTCATGTTGAAATAGGTTCTCCTGTCTTACTCTCTGTCATGTTGAGATGGGTTAGTTCTTCTTGAGAGAACTAACCCAAAATTAGTCCAACTAACCCAAAATTAGTTGAAAGGCTAAGTGATTCTCCTCCTGAGAAGAAGCTGACAGCCTTCAAACAGAGCAAAAAAAGTGGTCCCAAACAATATGTCAAAATGAATAAAATAATTATACCTTAAGTTGCAACTTATTCTGTTTAGGTTTAACCTCTATGGGCTAGGTGGGACGCTTGCACCTACTAAAGTGTTTTTAAATAGGCATCCTATCATTTGAAAATTAGTCGAAAGGCTAAGTGATTCTCCTCCTGACAAGAAGTTGACAGCCTTCAAACATAGTGCAAAAAAAGTGGGCGTGAACATAGAATATTTTTGGGTCAAAAAAAATAATATACAGCTGTCTTTAGTAAGATCAAACTGAACTAACTGCTATCTTGAAATGTTGAAAAAGTGTTTTTAAATAGCTCAGTCTTATCACTCAATATGAGTCAAAATCTGTCACTTCCAGGAGTGCTCATTTTGTCAAAAAAAAATAAAAAAAATAATAACAACTCAGAGCTGTGTTAATAGACCCAACTCAAACATCTGCTATCTTCAAATGTCCAAAAAAGGTATTTAAATGGGCCTACCAGACATCTTCTTGAGAGAAGATAAGGTCAGGGATCTCTCTGGTCACCCACAAAGCCATTTCCTCCTTTGGCCGCCTCTCCTTCCAGTTCTCTGCTGCCAATGACTGGAACGAACTACAAAAATCTCTGAAACTGGAAACACATATCTCCCTCACTAGCTTTAAGCACCAGCTGTCAGAGCAGCTCCCAGATCACTGCACCTGTACATAGCCCATCTATAATTTAGCCCAAACTACTACTTGTTCCCCTACTGTATTTATTTATTTATTTATTTTGCTCCTTTGCACCATATTATTTATATTTTAACTTTGAACTTTCTTCAAATTATAAATCTACCATTCCAGTGTTTTACTTGCTATATTGTATTTACTTTGCCACCATGGCCTATTTATTGCCTTTACCTCCCTTATCTCACCTAATTTGCTCACAATGTATATAGACTTATGTTTTTACTGTATTATTGACTGTATGTTTGTTTTACTCCATGTGTAACTCTGTGTTGTTGTATGTTGTCGAACTGCTTTGCTTTATCTTGGCCAGGTCGCAATTGTAAATGAGAACTTGTTCTCAACTTGCCTACCTGGTTAAATAAAGGTGAAATAAATACAAATGTATATACTGTATTCCAGTCCTGGTTCATCCTATATAACTACTGCTGTCCACTTCATATGTATATACTGTATTCTAGTCCTGGTTCATCCTATATAACTACTACTGTCCACTTCATATGTATATACTGTATTCTAGTCATGGTTCATCCTATATAACTACTGCTGTCCACTTCATATGTATATACTGTATTCCAGTCATGGTTCATCCTATATAACTACTGCTGTCCACTTAATATGTATATACTGTATTCTAGTCCTGGTTCATCCTATATAACTACTACTGTACATCTACTATTCTTCAGATATACTACAGATGTACTCCAAATTGTCTATGCATCACATCACAGTATACAGTGTATATATGTATATATATATATATATATCATTGCTTGTCCTAATATTTTCATTGACTTCTGCCCTCTGTGAGCTGGGAACACAAGCATTGTTAGATATTACTGCACTGTTGGAGCTGGGAACACAAGCATTGTTAGATATTACTGCACTGTTGGAGCCAGGAACACAAGCATTGTTAGATATTACTGCACTGTTGGAGCTGGGAACACAAGCATTGTTAGATATTACTGCACTGTTGGAACCAGGAACACAAGCATTTCACTTCACCCACAATAACAACTGATAAATATGTGTATGTAACCAATAAAATAAAATGTGATTGTATTGTTGAAAGTGTTAGATAATTCTCAATCCGTGTTGTGTCTTGTCTAAGAACAGCCCTTAGCCGTGGTTCTGTATAATAACCATATATCACACCTCCTCAGGACTTATTGATTTATAAGGCATTATAAAGGTGATTAAAATAATGATACATACGTACTTCATAGAAAACTGTTACCCTTCATATATTCTAACAACTCACATTTTAAGATTCATTATGTCATGTGTTCCATGTTAAAGGCTCTAACATTGGAACAAAACTATTTGTCTCCCTCTTGATGTTGCTTGCAGTTCCTCTCTCTCTTCCTGCATTCCTCTAACCCCTCCCTCCCTCTAACCCCACCCCTCTGGCAGAACCAGGAAATCCCTCCCCCTCCCACAAACTCTCTTCTGAGGAAACGAAACTGATCTGAGTCTCTGTCTCGTCTGTCTGTGTGAGAGTGAACAACCGTCCAAATGGCTCAACAGGGAGTTCTGCTGGACCAGGACCAGTTCTGTTGTTCTGTCTGTCTGGATCTACTGAAGGAACCAGTCGCCATCCCCTGTGGACACAGTTACTGTAGGAGCTGTATTGAGGGCTGCTGGGATCAGGATGTTCTGAAAGGGGTCTATAGCTGTCCTCAGTGCAGACAGACCTTCAGTCCGAGGCCTACGCTGAGTAAAAATAACATGTTGGCTGAGCTGGTGGAGAAACTGAAGAAGACAGGACTCCAGGCTGCTCCCCCTCCTGCTCTGTGCTATGCTGGACCTAGAGATGTGGCGTGTGATTTCTGCACTGGGACCAGAAAGCAGAAAGCCCTCATGTCCTGTCTGGTGTGTCTGGCCTCTTACTGTGACACTCACCTCCAATCTCACTACGAATCTCCTGCTTTGAAGAAGCACAAGCTGGTCAAAGCCACCGCACAACTACAGGAGAAGATCTGCTCTCATCATGACAAACTGCTGGAGGTTTACTGTCGTACCGATCAGCAGTGTATCTGTCTGATGTGTACAATGGATGAACATAAAGGCCATGATACAGTGTCAGCTGCAGCAGAGAGGACTGAGAAACAGGTAAGACCAGAACAACTTGTTGGTGACTGTCTGATAAACAAAGAATTAAAGATACAGTAGGAACTAAGGCTGTTTGAATATGAGATCATTCAAATGAAATGAATCCTCAGCAGAACAAATATGAACACAAACCTTGAGTATATTGATATGTCAACCCAGATTCTCCAGATGTATCACCATTTTATAATGTCAAACACTATTATCATTCTGAATGGGCTTTTATGAGTCCAAAGTTCAGTCTCAACCTGTTGATACATGTAGTCCTACCATAAAAACTATAATCATTCACATAGCAACAAATAAATATCATTTAGTAAATGGACCATCCATTTTTTAGACCTTCCTCTCTATGGGCCCTATGTCACATTACTATACTATTGATCTACTGGACTAATAAAGCTTGATAGCTCATTGAAGAGTGATTCTCCACAGAGGCAGCTGGGGATGAGTCAGCAGAAGGTCCAGCAGAGATTCCAGGAGAGAGAGAAGGAGCTGAAGGAGCTCCAACAGGCTGTGAAGTCTCTCAAGGTGAGTATTGTTGACCAGAGGAGACACACCATTTCACCTGTCTCCTCCAGTCAGAGAGAGAGAGAGAGAGAGAGGTAGAGGGGCCCCTATCCAATCCCACTGACCCCACTGTTGGGAACAGGTTGTCACTGCTGAGGCAGTGAAGAAAGTAGAGGAGGATGGGTCAAGGCTGAGGGATCCTGAGAGGATCCCTGTGAGTAGTAGATCTGTGACAGCACAGAGGGACGGGCCAACGAGGGATATATGCTTCAGTAAGGTTGGCTTCTTAGTGTTCATAGCAAATGGTTATCAACTGTACCGCAGAAATGGAATGTAAATCACAGAAAAAAAATATGTTTTGGTGGCAGCTGCAGAGAAGTATTTGGTCATACTAGATTTGACTTCAGAAGAGTTCCAGGGTGTGTTGAGTGGTGGTGTCCCGTCCTCCCAGGTCGTTGGCCTGGTGCAGGAGCAGATAGGGTCAAAGTAGTGGAATGGGGTAGTGGGTTTTAATGAGTGTAGGGTTAGTTGGCCTGGTGCAGGAGCAGATAGGGTCAAAGTAGTGGAATGGGGGTAGTGGGTTTTAATGAGTGTAGGGTTAGTTGGCCTGGTGCAGGAGCAGATAGGGTCAAAGTAGTGGAATGGGGGTAGTGGGTTTTAATGAGTGTAGGGTTGGTTGGCCTGGTGCAGGAGCAGATAGGGTTAAAGTAGTGGAATGGGGTAGTGGGTTTTAATGAGTGTAGGGTTAGGTGGCCTGGTTACAGGAGCAGATAGGGTCAAAGTAGTGGAATGGGGTAGTGGGTTTTAATGAGTGTAGGGTTAGTTGGCCTGGTGCAGGAGCAGATAGGGTCAAAGTAGTGGAATGGGGTAGTGGGTTTTAATGAGTGTAGGGTTAGTTGGCCTGGTGCAGGAGCAGATAGGGTCAAAGTAGTGGAATGGGGTAGTGGGTTTTAATGAGTGTAGGGTTAGTTGGCCTGGTGCAGGAGCAGATAGGTTCAAAGTAGTGGAATGGGGTAGTGGGTTTTAATGAGTGTAGGGTTAGTTAGAAGGGTGTTTTTTTAGTATTATCATAATTTCCCCTTTTCCCATTTTGTATCCCATAATATCATGTATTTATATTATAGTCCAGTTGAGGCAGGTGAGATGCCTTTGGATATACGACGTAATAAATTGTCATTAGCTTATTGGGTTGAAAGGCTGTGAGGTTGAGCATCCCACTGCTACTGTTCTAGATGACTGTTGGGAATATACTAGTAGACAAGGCAGTGGTTTTGGTTGGACAGTTGGAAAGCTTGCTGATGAGAGTAGTTTCAGGGAGTTGGAGGTTGGCCCTTTCTGTGGTGATAGGGGATGTTCCTCCATGGTTACTCCCAGATCCTGTTGTTGATCTAACCTTGGTAGACAAAAGGAAAGATTGGGTCAGAAGTCAGTGATAAAGGGAAACTGGTTGACAATTACATTGGTAGAAGTTGTTATGCTTTTTTTTTACCTCTTTTCACAGATGGATCCAAGGGCCCAGATAGTGGGCCCACAGGAGCAGGTGTTTACCTTCCTGAATGTGATGTGCAGATATGTAGAAGACTAACAGATGAACTGTCAGTGTACTCAGTTGAACTGTTGGTGATAATAGTTGTCCTCCAGTGGGTGGAGGACGAACAACCTGTTAGAATTATAGTATCCTCAGATTCTCTGTCTGTATTGAATAGTTTATCATCTGGTAAATCTATTAGGAGTGACCTACTATTGGAGGTATTAATGTTATTATGGAGAATTGAGAGAATGGGTCTAGTAGTGAGATTATGCTGGGTCCCAGCACATTCAGGTGTGGAATGGAATGAAATTGTAGACTAGTTAGCTAAAATAACTTTAAAACAAGATATAATATATATTAATGTTCCACTGGGTAGAGGTGAGGACAAATGTGAGATCAGAGACATTTTGATAGATGTGTGGCAGAAGAGATGGGACTCTGAACACAAGGGACGGCATTTATATGTCCTCTAAAGAAAGGTCGGTGGACCAAGGTTCAAAGGTCAGATTAGGAAGGAAGAGGTGGTGTTTCCTCGATTGTGTTTAGGACATTGTACATTGAACTGGTCCTTCCATCTGGTTGGCGGCATGTGAATGGTTTGTGTCTGGAGGGTATTGTCAATGAAATGGTGGAGCATGTGTTGTTATATTGTTGTAAGGATGTTGAAGAGAGGGAAAGATTGAAGTGTAGGGTCATTGAGGTTGGATGGGGGGTTGGATGGGGGTTTGGAAGGGATTTGGGGGGTGGGGGAGGGTCTATTAGAAGTTAGTAGGGATCTTTTTTATTTTCTCAGAAGTACTGAGTTAGGTAGGAGGATTTAGAAATGGTGTAAACCGTGATTGAACACACTCCAGCACAGTAGGTGGCGCCATGCTCCTTTAACGTTGGTTTGAGGACCGCCATTATACCATAGAAGAAGAAGAAGTTGGTAACGTGAGGTTTTGTCGTTCGTGAAGAGTGCAGCTATTCTTTTGCCTATTTTCCAAATGTATTTTGTCATGGTGGGAGGGTTTGTTTACCGGTTTCCGCTGTTTATCGGTTAGAGTTGAGGAGGGAGTAGGGTAGTTTGATGTCCTCAACCGAGTGGAGAAGAAACGCTGTCTCTTCAGGTGCGTTGTGGAGAATGGTGTGGAGGAATTATTGATCCTGGTCGGTGAACAGGTGGGAACATATACACTCTGTATCCAGAATGAACAAGGCGGTGGTTGTGGTAATGTAAAAGGTGAGTCTTGTTACCCGGCTAGTTACCAGTATGATTTATGTGAGGGGTTGTGTTGGTGCTGATTTCGACAAGAGTAGTGGTGTCTAATCTGCCTCCGTTTATTACCACTGAACAGATCCGTAAAGAGTTGGTTAGTTTTGCTAAATGTGGAAGTGTTTTTCTGAACGAAATTCAAGGTTAAACAGGGGAGGGGTGGTACACAGGGTTTGTTAGCACAGAGGAGCCCAGTGATATAATATTATATATATATAATATTACTATATGTCCCAGCTGTTTGCTGTGGTTTTGAAGTAATTCTCTTCCAGCCCGCGTTAACCTTGTAGGTTTACCTCAGGTAACTGATTATTAACTATCCTTGTAGGTTTACCTCAGGTAACTTATTATTAACTATCCTTGTAGGTTTACCTCAGGTAACTTATTATTAACTATCCTTGTAGGTTTACCTCAGGTAACTTATTATTAACTATCCTTGTAGGTTTACCTCAGGTAACTTATTATTAACTATCCT
>NW_027675333.1:1932500-2015000 GCF_965601325.2 Salmo salar
TGTAGTAGGGTCCACATAGATACTAGTCATGCTGGTGTAGTCTATAGCTGAGCTGGTTAAACTGTAGTAGGGTCCGCATAGATACTAGTCATGCTGGTGTAGTCTATAGCTGAGCTGGTTAAACTGTAGTAGGGTCCGCATAGATACTAGTCATGCTGGTGTAGTCTATAGCTGAGCTGGTTAAACTGTAGTAGGGTCCGCATAGATACTAGTCATGCTGGTGTAGTCTATAGCTGAGCTGGTTAAACTGTAGTAGGGTCCACATAGATACTAGTCGTGCTGGTGTAGTCTATAGCTGAGCTGGTTAAACTGTAGTAGGGTCCACATAGATACTAGTGGTGCTGGTGTAGTCTATAGCTGAGCTGGTTAAACTGTAGTAGGGTCCACATAGATACTAGTCATGCTGGTGTAGTCTATAGCTGAGCTGGTTAAACTGTAGTAGGGTCCACATAGATACTAGTCATGCTGGTGTAGTCTATAGCTGAGCTGGTTAAACTGTAGTAGGGTCCACATAGATACTAGTCATGCTGGTGTAGTCTATAGCTGAGCTGGTTAAACTGTAGTAGGGTCCACATAGATACTAGTCATGCTGGTGTAGTCTATAGCTGAGCTGGTTAAACTGTAGTAGGGTCCACATAGATACTAGTCATGCTGGTGTAATCTATAGCTGAGCTGGTTAAACTGTAGTAGGGTCCACATAGATACTAGTCATGCTGGTGTAGTCTATAGCTGAGCTGGTTAAACTGTAGTAGGGCCCACATAGATACTAGTCATGCTGGTGTAGTCTATAGCTGAGCTGGTTAAACTGTAGTAGGGTCCACATAGATACTAGTCATGCTGGTGTAGTCTATAGCTGAGCTGGTTAAACTGTAGTAGGGTCCACATAGATACTAGTCATGCTGGTGTAGTCTATAGCTGAGCTGGTTAAACTGTAGTAGGGTCCACATAGATACTAGTCATGCTGGTGTAATCTATAGCTGAGCTGGTTAAACTGTAGTAGGGTCCACATAGATACTAGTCATGCTGGTGTAGTCTATAGCTGAGCTGGTTAAACTGTAGTAGGGTCCTCATAGATACTAGTCATGCTGGTGTAGTCTATAGCTGAGCTGGTTAAACTGTAGTAGGGTCCACATAGATACTAGTCATGCTGGTGTAGTCTATAGCTGAGCTGGTTAAACTGTAGTAGGGTCCACATAGATACTAGTCATGCTGGTGTAGTCTATAGCTGAGCTGGTTAAACTGTAGTAGGGTCCACATAGATACTAGTCATGCTGGTGTAGTCTATAGCTGAGCTGGTTAAACTGTAGTAGGGTCCACATAGATACTAGTCATGCTGGTGTAGTCTATAGCTGAGCTGGTTAAACTGTAGTAGGGTCCACATAGACACTAGTCATGCTGGTGTAGTCTATAGCTGAGCTGGTTAAACTGTAGTAGGGTCCACATAGATACTAGTCATGCTGGTGTAGTCTATAGCTGAGCTGGTTAAACTGTAGTAGGGTCCACATAGATACTAGTCATGCTGGTGTAGTCTATAGCTGAGCTGGTTAAACTGTAGTAGGGTCCACATAGATACTAGTCATGCTGGTGTAGTCTATAGCTGAGCTGGTTAAACTGTAGTAGGGTCCACATAGATACTAGTCATGCTGGTGTAGTCTATAGCTGAGCTGGTTAAACTGTAGTAGGGTCCACATAGATACTAGTCATGCTGGTGTAGTCTATAGCTGAGCTGGTTAAACTGTAGTAGGGTCCACATAGATACTAGTCATGATGGTGTAGTCTATAGCTGAGCTGGTTAAACTGTAGTAGGGTCCACATAGATACTAGTCATGCTGGTGTAGTCTATAGCTGAGCTGGTTAAACTGTAGTAGGGTCCACATAGATACTAGTCATGCTGGTGTAGTCTATAGCTGAGCTGGTTAAACTGTAGTGGGGTCCACATAGATACTAGTCATGCTGGTGTAGTCTATAGCTGAGCTGGTTAAACTGTAGTGGGGTCCACATAGATACTAGTCATGCTGGTGTAGTCTATAGCTGAGCTGGTTAAACTGTAGTAGGGTCCACATAGATACTAGTCACGCTGGTGTAGTCTATAGCTGAGCTGGTTAAACTGTAGTAGGGTCCACATAGATACTAGTCACGCTGGTGTAGTCTATAGCTGAGCTGGTTAAACTGTATTAGGGTCCACATAGATACTAGTCACGCTGGTGTAGTCTATAGCTGAGCTGGTTAAACTGTAGTAGGGTCCACATAGATACTAGTCACGCTGGTGTAGTCTATAGCTGAGCTGGTTAAACTGTAGTAGGGTCCACATAGATACTAGTCACGCTGGTGTAGTCTATAGCTGAGCTGGTTAAACTGTAGTAGGGTCCACATAGATACTAGTCACGCTGGTGTAGTCTATAGCTGAGCTGGTTAAACTGTAGTAGTGTCCACATAGATACTAGTCGTGCTGGTGTAGTCTATAGCTGAGCTGGTTAAACTGTAGTAGGGTCCACATAGATACTAGTCGTGCTGGTGTAGTCTATAGCTGAGCTGGTTAAACTGTAGTAGGGTCCACATAGATACTAGTCGTGCTGGTGTAGTCTATAGCTGAGCTGGTTAAACTGTAGTAGGGTCCACATAGATACTAGTCGTGCTGGTGTAGTCTATAGCTGAGCTGGTTAAACTGTAGTAGGGTCCACATAGATACTAGTCGTGCTGGTGTAGTCTATAGCTGAGCTGGTTAAACTGTAGTAGGGTCCACATAGATACTAGTCGTGTTGGTGTAGTCTATAGCTGAGCTGGTTAAACTGTAGTAGGGTCCACATAGATACTAGTCGTGCTGGTGTAGTCTATAGCTGAGCTGGTTAAACTGTAGTAGGGTCCACATAGATACTAGTCGTGCTGGTGTAGTCTATAGCTGAGCTGGTTAAACTGTAGTAGGGTCCACATAGATACTAGTCATGCTGGTGTAGTCTATAGCTGAGCTGGTTAAACTGTAGTAGGGTCCACATAGATACTAGTCATGCTGGTGTAGTCTATAGCTGAGCTGGTTAAACTGTAGTAGGGTCCACATAGATACTAGTCATGCTGGTGTAGTCTATAGCTGAGCTGGTTAAACTGTAGTAGGGTCCACATAGATACTAGTCACGCTGGTGTAGTCTATAGCTGAGCTGGTTAAACTGTAGTAGGGTCCACATAGATACTAGTCATGCTGGTGTAGTCTATAGCTGAGCTGGTTAAACTGTAGTAGGGTCCACATAGATACTAGTCACGCTGGTGTAGTCTATAGCTGAGCTGGTTAAACTGTAGTGGGGTCCACATAGATACTAGTCATGCTGGTGTAGTCTATAGCTGAGCTGGTTAAACTGTAGTGGGGTCCACATAGATACTAGTCATGCTGGTGTAGTCTATAGCTGAGCTGGTTAAACTGTAGTAGGGTCCACATAGATACTAGTCACGCTGGTGTAGTCTATAGCTGAGCTGGTTAAACTGTATTAGGGTCCACATAGATACTAGTCACGCTGGTGTAGTCTATAGCTGAGCTGGTTAAACTGTAGTAGGGTCCACATAGATACTAGTCATGCTGGTGTAGTCTATAGCTGAGCTGGTTAAACTGTAGTAGGGCCCACATAGATACTAGTCATGCTGGTGTAGTCTATAGCTGAGCTGGTTAAACTGTAGTAGGGTCCACATAGATACTAGTCATGCTGGTGTAGTCTATAGCTGAGCTGGTTAAACTGTAGTAGGGTCCACATAGATACTAGTCATGCTGGTGTAGTCTATAGCTGAGCTGGTTAAACTGTAGTAGGGTCCACATAGATACTAGTCATGCTGGTGTAGTTTATAGCTGAGCTGGTTAAACTGTAGTAGGGTCCACATAGATACTAGTCATGCTGGTGTAGTCTATAGCTGAGCTGGTTAAACTGTAGTAGGGTCCACATAGATACTAGTCATGCTGGTGTAGTCTATAGCTGAGCTGGTTAAACTGTAGTAGGGTCCACATAGATACTAGTCATGCTGGTGTAGTCTATAGCTGAGCTGGTTAAACTGTAGTAGGGTCCACATAGATACTAGTCATGCTGGTGTAGTCTATAGCTGAGCTGGTTAAACTGTAGTAGGGTCCACATAGATACTAGTCATGCTGGTGTAGTCTATAGCTGAGCTGGTTAAACTGTAGTAGGGTCCACATAGATACTAGTCATGCTGGTGTAGTCTATAGCTGAGCTGGTTAAACTGTAGTAGGGTCCACATAGATACTAGTCATGCTGGTGTAGTCTATAGCTGAGCTGGTTAAACTGTAGTAGGGTCCACATAGATACTAGTCATGCTGGTGTAGTCTATAGCTGAGCTGGTTAAACTGTAGTAGGGTCCACATAGATACTAGTCATGCTGGTGTAGTCTATAGCTGAGCTGGTTAAACTGTAGTAGGGTCCACATAGATACTAGTCATGCTGGTGTAGTCTATAGCTGAGCTGGTTAAACTGTAGTAGGGTCCACATAGATACTAGTCATGCTGGTGTAGTCTATAGCTGAGCTGGTTAAACTGTAGTAGGGTCCACATAGATACTAGTCATGCTGGTGTAGTCTATAGCTGAGCTGGTTAAACTGTAGTAGGGTCCACATAGATACTAGTCATGCTGGTGTAGTCTATAGCTGAGCTGGTTAAACTGTAGTAGGGTCCACATAGATACTAGTCATGCTGGTGTAGTCTATAGCTGAGCTGGTTAAACTGTAGTAGGGTCCACATAGATACTAGTCATGCTGGTGTAGTCTATAGCTGAGCTGGTTAAACTGTAGTAGGGTCCACATAGATACTAGTCATGTTGGTGTAGTCTATAGCTGAGCTGGTTAAACTGTAGTAGGGTCCACATAGATACTAGTCATGCTGGTGTAGTCTATAGCTGAGCTGGTTAAACTGTAGTAGGGTCCACATAGATACTAGTCATGCTGGTGTAGTCTATAGCTGAGCTGGTTAAACTGTAGTAGGGTCCACATAGATACTAGTCATGCTGGTGTAGTCTATAGCTGAGCTGGTTAAACTGTAGTAGGGTCCACATAGATACTAGTCATGATGGTGTAGTCTATAGCTGAGCTGGTTAAACTGTAGTAGGGTCCACATAGATACTAGTCATGCTGGTGTAGTCTATAGCTGAGCTGGTTAAACTGTAGTAGGGTCCACATAGATACTAGTCATGCTGGTGTAGTCTATAGCTGAGCTGGTTAAACTGTAGTGGGGTCCACATAGATACTAGTCATGCTGGTGTAGTCTATAGCTGAGCTGGTTAAACTGTAGTGGGGTCCACATAGATACTAGTCATGCTGGTGTAGTCTATAGCTGAGCTGGTTAAACTGTAGTAGGGTCCACATAGATACTAGTCATGCTGGTGTAGTCTATAGCTGAGCTGGTTAAACTGTAGTAGGGTCCACATAGATACTAGTCACGCTGGTGTAGTCTATAGCTGAGCTGGTTAAACTGTATTAGGGTCCACATAGATACTAGTCACGCTGGTGTAGTCTATAGCTGAGCTGGTTAAACTGTAGTAGGGTCCACATAGATACTAGTCACGCTGGTGTAGTCTATAGCTGAGCTGGTTAAACTGTAGTAGGGTCCACATAGATACTAGTCACGCTGGTGTAGTCTATAGCTGAGCTGGTTAAACTGTAGTAGGGTCCACATAGATACTAGTCACGCTGGTGTAGTCTATAGCTGAGCTGGTTAAACTGTAGTAGTGTCCACATAGATACTAGTCACGCTGGTGTAGTCTATAGCTGAGCTGGTTAAACTGTAGTAGGGTCCACATAGATACTAGTCGTGCTGGTGTAGTCTATAGCTGAGCTGGTTAAACTGTAGTAGGGTCCACATAGATACTAGTCGTGCTGGTGTAGTCTATAGCTGAGCTGGTTAAACTGTAGTAGGGTCCACATAGATACTAGTCGTGCTGGTGTAGTCTATAGCTGAGCTGGTTAAACTGTAGTAGGGTCCACATAGATACTAGTCGTGCTGGTGTAGTCTATAGCTGAGCTGGTTAAACTGTAGTAGGGTCCACATAGATACTAGTCATGCTGGTGTAGTCTATAGCTGAGCTGGTTAAACTGTAGTAGGGTCCACATAGATACTAGTCATGCTGGTGTAGTCTATAGCTGAGCTGGTTAAACTGTAGTAGGGTCCACATAGATACTAGTCATGCTGGTGTAGTCTATAGCTGAGCTGGTTAAACTGTAGTAGGGTCCACATAGATACTAGTCACGCTGGTGTAGTCTATAGCTGAGCTGGTTAAACTGTAGTAGGGTCCACATAGATACTAGTCACGCTGGTGTAGTCTATAGCTGAGCTGGTTAAACTGTAGTAGGGTCCACATAGATACTAGTCACGCTGGTGTAGTCTATAGCTGAGCTGGTTAAACTGTAGTGGGGTCCACATAGATACTAGTCACGCTGGTGTAGTCTATAGCTGAGCTGGTTAAACTGTAGTGGGGTCCACATAGATACTAGTCACGCTGGTGTAGTCTATAGCTGAGCTGGTTAAACTGTAGTAGGGTCCACATAGATACTAGTCACGCTGGTGTAGTCTATAGCTGAGCTGGTTAAACTGTATTAGGGTCCACATAGATACTAGTCACGCTGGTGTAGTCTATAGCTGAGCTGGTTAAACTGTAGTAGGGTCCACATAGATACTAGTCACGCTGGTGTAGTCTATAGCTGAGCTGGTTAAACTGTAGTAGGGCCCACATAGATACTAGTCATGCTGGTGTAGTCTATAGCTGAGCTGGTTAAACTGTAGTAGGGTCCACATAGATACTAGTCATGCTGGTGTAGTCTATAGCTGAGCTGGTTAAACTGTAGTAGGGTCCACATAGATACTAGTCATGCTGGTGTAGTCTATAGCTGAGCTGGTTAAACTGTAGTAGGGTCCACATAGATACTAGTCATGCTGGTGTAGTTTATAGCTGAGCTGGTTAAACTGTAGTAGGGTCCACATAGATACTAGTCATGCTGGTGTAGTCTATAGCTGAGCTGGTTAAACTGTAGTAGGGTCCACATAGATACTAGTCATGCTGGTGTAGTCTATAGCTGAGCTGGTTAAACTGTAGTAGGGTCCACATAGATACTAGTCATGCTGGTGTAGTCTATAGCTGAGCTGGTTAAACTGTAGTAGGGTCCACATAGATACTAGTCACGCTGGTGTAGTCTATAGCTGAGCTGGTTAAACTGTAGTAGGGTCCACATAGATACTAGTCACGCTGGTGTAGTCTATAGCTGAGCTGGTTAAACTGTAGTAGGGTCCACATAGATACTAGTCGTGCTGGTGTAGTCTATAGCTGAGCTGGTTAAACTGTAGTAGGGTCCACATAGATACTAGTCGTGCTGGTGTAGTCTATAGCTGAGCTGGTTAAACTGTAGTAGGGTCCACATAGATACTAGTCGTGCTGGTGTAGTCTATAGCTGAGCTGGTTAAACTGTAGTAGGGTCCACATAGATACTAGTCGTGCTGGTGTAGTCTATAGCTGAGCTGGTTAAACTGTAGTAGGGTCCACATAGATACTAGTCGTGCTGGTGTAGTCTATAGCTGAGCTGGTTAAACTGTAGTAGGGTCCACATAGATACTAGTCGTGCTGGTGTAGTCTATAGCTGAGCTGGTTAAACTGTAGTAGGGTCCACATAGATACTAGTCATGCTGGTGTAGTCTATAGCTGAGCTGGTTAAACTGTAGTAGGGTCCACATAGATACTAGTCATGCTGGTGTAGTCTATAGCTGAGCTGGTTAAACTGTAGTAGGGTCCACATAGATACTAGTCATGCTGGTGTAGTCTATAGCTGAGCTGGTTAAACTGTAGTAGGGTCCACATAGATACTAGTCATGCTGGTGTAGTCTATAGCTGAGCTGGTTAAACTGTAGTAGGGTCCACATAGATACTAGTCATGCTGGTGTAGTCTATAGCTGAGCTGGTTAAACTGTAGTAGGGTCCACATAGATACTAGTCATGCTGGTGTAGTCTATAGCTGAGCTGGTTAAACTGTAGTAGGGTCCACATAGATACTAGTCATGCTGGTGTAGTCTATAGCTGAGCTGGTTAAACTGTAGTAGGGTCCACATAGATACTAGTCATGCTGGTGTAGTCTATAGCTGAGCTGGTTAAACTGTAGTAGGGTCCACATAGATACTAGTCATGCTGGTGTAGTCTATAGCTGAGCTGGTTAAACTGTAGTAGGGTCCACATAGATACTAGTCATGCTGGTGTAGTCTATAGCTGAGCTGGTTAAACTGTAGTAGGGTCCACATAGATACTAGTCATGCTGGTGTAGTCTATAGCTGAGCTGGTTAAACTGTAGTAGGGTCCACATAGATACTAGTCATGCTGGTGTAGTCTATAGCTGAGCTGGTTAAACTGTAGTAGGGTCCACATAGATACTAGTCATGCTGGTGTAGTCTATAGCTGAGCTGGTTAAACTGTAGTAGGGTCCACATAGATACTAGTCATGCTGGTGTAGTCTATAGCTGAGCTGGTTAAACTGTAGTAGGGTCCATTTCCATGAATCATGATGTCTGGTGGTGATGTATGTTGGTTGTCATTCAGAACCATTGATATGTTTTCTCAGTTAGTTCTCTGTCTCTATGTAATTCTCCTCAGTATCATTGATCAGCTCGGCCCTAATTGATGTTTTCAGTGATTAAATATGATTTATGGTGATGGGAAATAAAAAATCCAACACTAAACTTCATCTAGTAATAGTTTTCCTTTGTTATTTATTCCAAGGTGAGTCTTTAACTTGTAAATGGATTGTGTGGAGGTGAGCTAGTGGTGTGGCTGATAGAATAGAATGAAAAGGGAGGAAGAGGAAGAGGGGAGGAGTGAAGGGCTGTTCAAGAAACCAGATGAGGAAGAGAAAGATATTCAGGGGAATTACTGGTCTCTGTTCCAAATGGTTCCCTATTCCCTACGTAGTGCACTACGGTGCTTCTGACCAGGTCTAAAGTAGTGTTCTACGTAGGGAATAGGGTGTAGATTTATTAGAATATCATGCTTTAGTGTTTGTCACAAAACAATATTAGATCTCCACCCACCCACACATTGTTATGTTGTCAGGTTGTTCCTCTGTGTTCCTGATTGAAAATCCATTAACAATGAATCACAAACTAATGATATTCCAGTTGTGTTTAGACATCTTCATGTCTGACATCCCCCAGTTCTGTTCAGACCCATTGAACTGGGTCACATTGTAAATGGTACAATGTGTACAAGGGTACATATGAAGTTGTACTCTTGGCTGTAGTAGATGGCCTCTACTGTTTCCGTGTTGTCGATGTTGGTGCTTATGGGAAGTGATGGCGGGACCCTCCGGGACTCTGCCTTTGGCCAGGCACTTCAGGATGGCACCCTGGAGATTCCACCACCTGCATCACTCCCTGGGGCTGAAGACCTGGGACCTGTTCCTCACGTCGTCGTCGGCGACGAGGCCTTCCCTTTAAGACCCAACCTCATGTGGCCCTACGCTGGACGCCAGCTGCCATTGCCAAAGCCTGTAAGGATCTTTAACAAACGACTGTCCAGGGCAAGGTTAGTTGTTGAATGCGCCTTTGGGATTCTGGCAGCCCGGTGGAGAATGTATCGGAGAGTGCTTGGTCTCAGCCCCTCAAATGTCGATGCCTGTGTGAAGGCCACGTGTTCTCCACAACTACCTGCGGAGGTCATTCCAGGAGCCGCTCCGGATGGAGATGGGCACGCCAAATGGTCACCTACCTGATGTCACCAGGGCAGGTGCCAACAACGCCCCCAGACAGGCACTCCAGGTGAGGGAGAAGCTGACCACCTACTTCTCATCGCCAGCAGGTGAAGTTCCATGGCAGTTTGCCGTGGAGGGAAACAGCTCTTTGAAGAGCCCAATAACACAAAGGTTATTTTAAGAACCATCCACCATTGTCCATAAAATATAATTTTTTCCCCAGATTACTTTATGTATCATTGTCTCTCTTCATTTGGAAGCTATATTTAAGTGACATTTGGGAGTAAAGACCACACCTTAAAACCCCTTCCCTCTCTCATTAACGTCAGTATTATACACACCTGGCATGGTACATCAGGTGAGCAGGACCACACCTTAACCCCTTCCCTCTCTCATTAACGTCAGTATTATACACACCTGGCATGGTACATCAGGTAAGCAGGACCACACCTTAACCCCTTCCCTCTCTCATTAACGTCAGTATTATACACACCTGGCATGGTACATCAGGTGAGCAGGACCACACCTTAAAACCCCTTCCCTCTCTCATTAACGTCAGTATTATACACACCTGGCATGGTACATCAGGTGAGCAGGACCACACCTTAACCCTTCCCTCTCTCATTAACGTCAGTATTATACACACCTGGCATGGTACATCAGGTGAGCAGGACCACACCTTAAAACCCCTTCCCTCTCTCATTAACGTCAGTATTATAAACACCTGGCATGGTACATCAGGTGAGCAGGACCACACCTTAACCCCTTCCCTCTCTCATTAACGTCAGTATTATACACACCTGGCATGGTACATCAGGTGAGCAGGACCACACCTTAACCCCTTCCCTCTCTCATTAACGTCAGTATTATACACACCTGGCATGGTACATCAGGTGAGCAGGACCACACCTTAACCCCTTCCCTCTCTCATTAACGTCAGTATTATACACACCTGGCATGGTACATCAGGTGAGCAGGACCACACCTTAACCCTTCCCTCTCTCATTAACGTCAGTATTATACACACCTGGCATGGTACATCAGGTGAGCAGGAGCACACCTTAACCCCTTCCCTCTCTCATTAACGTCAGTATTATACACACCTGGCATGGTACATCAGGTGAGCAGGACCACACCTTAAAACCCCTTCCCTCTCTCATTAACGTCAGTATTATACACACCTGGCATGGTACATCAGGTGAGCAGGACCACACCTTAAAACCCCTTCCCTCTCTCATTAACGTCAGTATTATACACACCTGGCATGGTACATCAGGTGAGCAGGACCACACCTTAACCCCTTCCCTCTCTCATTAACGTCAGTATTATACACACCTGGCATGGTACATCAGGTGAGCAGGAGCACTAATTAAGGTTATAGGACATTCAGTTAGTATGATAACTAAGGGAAAGGGTAACCTAGGGTCCATACAAATAGTACAGTTTAACACCATGTTCACTGGCCTGACAAAATACAGGTGGGAAAAGAATGAATTAGGAAGAGAATGTGTTTTTACTTTCATCTTGTCTTAGATCTGCGAAGGTGTAGGGACGAAATGAGCAGATTAAGTCTAAATGAGATATTAATAAACAACTGACTATGAAAACATCATTTAATAAGTATTCAAGTACAGGAAAGAACATGACCGGTACGTGTAAAAAATGTTTAAAAAAATACAACTATTGAAAGAGGTGTGTGTGCGTGTAAACATTTCAAAAAGAGCATCTGTGAATTCTTCAGTGTATGAGTTTCAATTCTGTCAATTCAGAAATCAATGTAACACTAATAATGAATGCTATCCCGAGACTTTATAAACTAATGACTATGAATTGACTGAATTTAAACGGAACGGACGTGTGTGAAAAGAAAGGTACAATGAGGGAGGTGAAGACCAACAACCAGACAACTCCTCTCCTCTTCCTGTCCTTCCTGTGAGCTGCTCGGCTAAATGGACTCCATCTCTGGAAGGGAAGAACAACCAGACAACTCCTCTCCTCTTCCTGTCCTTCCTGTGAGCTGCTCGGCTAAATGGACTCCATCTCTGGAAGGGAACAACAACCAGACAACTCCTCTCCTCTTCCTGTCCTTCCTGTGAGCTGCTCGGCTAAATGGACTCCATCTCTGGAAGGGAAGAACAACAACCAGACAACTCCTCTCCTCTTCCTGTCCTTCCTGTGAGCTGCTCGGCTAAATGGACTCCATCTCTGGAAGGGAACAACAACCAGACAACTCCTCTCCTCTTCCTGTCCTTCCTGTGAGCTGCTCGGCTAAATGGACTCCATCTCTGGAAGGGAACAACAACCAGACAACTCCTCTCCTCTTCCTGTCCTTCCTGTGAGCTGCTCGGCTAAATGGACTCCATCTCTGGAAGAGAACAACAACCAGACAACTCCTCTCCTCTTCCTGTCCTTCCTGTGAGCTGCTCGGCTAAATGGACTCCATCTCTGGAAGGGAACAACAACCAGACAACTCCTCTCCTCTTCCTGTCCTTCCTGTGAGCTGCTCGGCTAAATGGACTCCATCTCTGGAAGGGAAGAACAACAACCAGACAACTCCTCTCCTCTTCCTGTCCTTCCTGTGAGCTGCTCGGCTAAATGGACTCCATCTCTGGAAGGGAACAACAACCAGACAACTCCTCTCCTCTTCCTGTCCTTCCTGTGAGCTGCTCGGCTAAATGGACTCCATCTCTGGAAGGGAACAACAACCAGACAACTCCTCTCCTCTTCCTGTCCTTCCTGTGAGCTGCTCGGCTAAATGGACTCCATCTCTGGAAGGGAACAACAACCAGACAACTCCTCTCCTCTTCCTGTCCTTCCTGTGAGCTGCTCGGCTAAATGGACTCCATCTCTGGAAGGGAACAACAACCAGACAACTCCTCTCCTCTTCCTGTCCTTCCTGTGAGCTGCTCGGCTAAATGGACTCCATCTCTGGAAGGGAAGAACAACAACCAGACAACTCCTCTCCTCTTCCTGTCCTTCCTGTGACCTGCTCGGCTAAATGGACTCCATCTCTGGAAGGGAACAACAACCAGACAACTCCTCTCCTCTTCCTGTCCTTCCTGTGAGCTGCTCGGCTAAATGGACTCCATCTCTGGAAGGGAACAACAACCAGACAACTCCTCTCCTCTTCCTGTCCTTCCTGTGAGCTGCTCGGCTAAATGGACTCCATCTCTGGAAGGGAACAACAACCAGACAACTCCTCTCCTCTTCCTGTCCTTCCTGTGAGCTGCTCGGCTAAATGGACTCCATCTCTGGAAGGGAACAACAACCAGACAACTCCTCTCCTCTTCCTGTCCTTCCTGTGAGCTGCTCGGCTAAATGGACTCCATCTCTGGAAGGGAACAACAACCAGACAACTCCTCTCCTCTTCCTGTCCTTCCTGTGAGCTGCTCGGCTAAATGGACTCCATCTCTGGAAGGGAACAACAACCAGACAACTCCTCTCCTCTTCCTGTCCTTCCTGTGAGCTGCTCGGCTAAATGGACTCCATCTCTGGAAGGGAAGAACAACAACCAGACAACTCCTCTCCTCTTCCTGTCCTTCCTGTGAGCTGCTCGGCTAAATGGACTCCATCTCTGGAAGGGAAGAACAACAACCAGACAACTCCTCTCCTCTTCCTGTCCTTCCTGTGAGCTGCTCGGCTAAATGGACTCCATCTCTGGAAGGGAAGAACAACAACCAGACAACTCCTCTCCTCTTCCTGTCCTTCCTGTGAGCTGCTCGGCTAAATGGACTCCATCTCTGGAAGGGAACAACAACCAGACAACTCCTCTCCTCTTCCTGTCCTTCCTGTGAGCTGCTCGGCTAAATGGACTCCATCTCTGGAAGGGAAGAACAACCAGACAACTCCTCTCCTCTTCCTGTCCTTCCTGTGAGCTGCTCGGCTAAATGGACTCCATCTCTGGAAGGGAAGAACAACAACCAGACAACTCCTCTCCTCTTCCTGTCCTTCCTGTGAGCTGCTCGGCTAAATGGACTCCATCTCTGGAAGGGAAGAACAACAACCAGACAACTCCTCTCCTCTTCCTGTCCTTCCTGTGAGCTGCTCGGCTAAATGGACTCCATCTCTGGAAGGGAACAACAACCAGACAACTCCTCTCCTCTTCCTGTCCTTCCTGTGAGCTGCTCGGCTAAATGGACTCCATCTCTGGAAGGGAACAACAACCAGACAACTCCTCTCCTCTTCCTGTCCTTCCTGTGAGCTGCTCGGCTAAATGGACTCCATCTCTGGAAGGGAAGAACAACAACCAGACAACTCCTCTCCTCTTCCTGTCCTTCCTGTGAGCTGCTCGGCTAAATGGACTCCATCTCTGGAAGGGAAGAACAACAACCAGACAACTCCTCTCCTCTTCCTGTCCTTCCTGTGAGCTGCTCGGCTAAATGGACTCCATCTCTGGAAGGGAACAACAACCAGACAACTCCTCTCCTCTTCCTGTCCTTCCTGTGAGCTGCTCGGCTAAATGGACTCCATCTCTGGAAGGGAACAACAACCAGACAACTCCTCTCCTCTTCCTGTCCTTCCTGTGAGCTGCTCGGCTAAATGGACTCCATCTCTGGAAGGGAACAACAACCAGACAACTCCTCTCCTCTTCCTGTCCTTCCTGTGAGCTGCTCGGCTAAATGGACTCCATCTCTGGAAGGGAACAACAACCAGACAACTCCTCTCCTCTTCCTGTCCTTCCTGTGAGCTGCTCGGCTAAATGGACTCCATCTCTGGAAGGGAACAACAACCAGACAACTCCTCTCCTCTTCCTGTCCTTCCTGTGAGCTGCTCGGCTAAATGGACTCCATCTCTGGAAGGGAACAACAACCAGACAACTCCTCTCCTCTTCCTGTCCTTCCTGTGAGCTGCTCGGCTAAATGGACTCCATCTCTGGAAGGGAACAACAACCAGACAACTCCTCTCCTCTTCCTGTCCTTCCTGTGAGCTGCTCGGCTAAATGGACTCCATCTCTGGAAGGGAACAACAACCAGACAACTCCTCTCCTCTTCCTGTCCTTCCTGTGAGCTGCTCGGCTAAATGGACTCCATCTCTGGAAGGGAACAACAACCAGACAACTCCTCTCCTCTTCCTGTCCTTCCTGTGAGCTGCTCGGCTAAATGGACTCCATCTCTGGAAGGGAAGAACAACAACCAGACAACTCCTCTCCTCTTCCTGTCCTTCCTGTGAGCTGCTCGGCTAAACGGACTCCATCTCTGGAAGGGAAGAACAACCAGACAACTCCTCTCCTCTTCCTGTCCTTCCTGTGAGCTGCTCGGCTAAATGGACTAATAAACAGGGCTCTTCACCTGGTTCAGATTAAATGCTCAGCTGTTCAAATAACAACAACATGTAAACATAAACACTGTAGAACAACAGGACGACCTTTTTGAAATCAAAGCTCCATAAGGTGCACATTTAAATAAATAAAAATATCTTAAACAAAAATAGCCTATAAAATAAAATAGGCCTATTTTTTTCTGAAATAAATATTATATATATTTATGAGAAAAGTCAACTTTTTTTTTAGTTTGACAACTTTTAAATGGCTTATTAAAATCAAATTACAGATTTCTTCTCCTTTCTAACAAATCCACAGATGCAAATAACGAACATTACAAAATAATAAAATATGACAAACCCTAGTAAGGGCAGCAATTATATATAAATAAAGAACAAAATAAAGTGCTCAGTTTGAGAAAATGTGTTTTAAACATCAGCCTGAGATTACCATTTGCTTTTTGTTAACTCAATTTCTTATCTGAACAGCCTCAACCAGTTGCACAAGAAACAGACTATCAACTCAATAAACATTTTTCCCCTCTTTTTTTACTTTGATAAACAGTAATGCTGTCTTGAGGTAGACATTAGAAGACAAGCGTGTCCTCCTTCGTTTAAAGATTTTGTGCGAGAAACACCAGCCTGTCAACGGCATCCGGCTTCAGAGATGCTCTGTGGCAGGTCACGATATTGCCACTGCAGCTGAAAACCCTTTCGGAGGGTGAACTGGTAGCTGGTAGCAAGAGATACTTTTTTGCCAGGTGGCTCAGAGCTGGAAAGACAACTTCATGATCCTTCCACCACTTGAGGGGATCAGTGTCACTCTCCACACTTGCTGACTGCAAGTAACTTGACAGTTCATTTTCAATAGCCTCCCTCTTGGTTGGTGGCGCAGTGGTGGTGGCTGTGCGCTGCTTGAAGAAGCTTGCCAGTGTCTTAGCTTTTGGTGCCACTGCTGCTTCTCCATCTGCAGGCTCAGTTGGCACACGTAGGTAAGGCGGTTGACAGCTGCTCTGATCAGCCAGTAGCGTCTCCACCTCCAAGACAGCTCTGTGCTTCAATGCATCAACTTTTTCACTTGGGATATAGGTGGCCCTGAAGCGTGGATCCACAAATGAAGCCATCTCCAATAGGTCAGTAGTGGCTGGGTCAGAATACTTGCGGTTGAGGTACTCAACAATGCTGGTCTTGATCGATTTGCAAAGCTCGCTATCACATGCCAGGAGACTGTCGTTAAAAAGGTGCAGCACAGGTTTTACATATGATAGAGTGACGTACTCCTCACCTGACAAAGCATCGGTAAAGTCCTGGAGAGGTTTCAGGACCTTTTGGACTGCTTCTAGGACCTCTAAGTCCTGCCAGGTAGGGACAAGGTGCCTGGTCTTTTTGTCATTAGACAGGACTTTGGCCAGTGCTCCTTCCTGCTCCAGGACTCTCTCTATCATCTGCTGCCTTGATCCCCAGCGTGTGGCAGACTCGGTTATGAGTTGGTGACTTGGCAGACCCAGCTGAATCTGGACTTCAGCAAGATGTCTCCTTTTCTTCCAGCTGTACCAAAAACAGCTTACAATTCTCTTGCACAGAGAAATGGCCCGGGTGACGCGCTTGTCATTCATGCCATGTCCTGTCAGAAACATAAAAAAAACTATTAAACAAATGTGCTTATGCGAGGAAATTTGACTCTGTTTTCACTTTAACACACTCATACAACTAAGTGCTTTCCAAAATCAAGCTTTAGAAATATTCTACATTAATATTTTCTTGTTTCATAGTTTATTTTTTTAATCAACGCCAGTCCTAATCATAAATATCAAATATTATATTCATTTATTTTGTGAATTTGAATCCTGTAAGTGATTTGTATGTATTATTATTTGTGTATAATTTATAAATGATGACTATACTGTATGTACATTTACTGATTTTTCGTTCTTGTTGTTGTTCTTAGTATTTATGTTTAGTATTTAATGCTACTTCATATTTCTACTCCACTAAAAACTCCACAATGTTTAGGCCTACCTACGTGTCAACATTAGTTTCTAGTTACTTTGCAGTTGGCTCTTCAATCCAGAGAAAAAACTATAGTCTATCATAATAACTAAATATGTTACCTTGATGATATCAACAGGCTAACCAGCATTTTAAAGTCATAATTACCTCACCTTTACCAGCTGTAACATTAAAGTGGTAAACACATCAATGCATCACTAATTCTTATCCAATAACCTAATAAATATGGTTCTGAAATCTACCATCCTGTATTGTAAGGGATTTTACTTTTAGCACTTTATGTTTTGTGTTTTATTAATCCATTTTTTGGCCAAGACAGCAGCATAAAACAAAAAAAGTTGCAGACAGACACAAAGGAAAATAATAAAAAACTAATATTTTAATATGTTTTTTTCTTTAAAGTAAAATATGTGAATACTCCTTAATAAAACACTGCACTCCCCAATAGCCAAGTGTAGTCTGACCGAAGCACTGCATCCTCATCGTTCAGCTCCACCGCTCTGACCACGTCGCTCCCGTTGGCGGTTGTTATAGCAACCGGATGCTTTTCTTGGAGTTTCCCAGCTTGCGTCCTGCGAGGCCTCAGCTATATGCTCACCGGTGTGATCCTGGGGGGAAATAACTTGTTTTGGAGACACGACGCTGTTTTCATCTCCCCCAGTCGTTGAATGAAGTGAACATGTCACGCTTCATGTAAAGGCTCACATTGTCCTGCTCGACCCACATATCGCTGGTCAACGCCAAAATGGGTCCCGTTAGCGAGCCGGTCAGCAAGGCTCTGCCTGACTTCAGTGGACATTTGTGGCAGTGCTTCTCGTGTAAAGTAGTTGGGAAGCTCATATCTCGGGTCCATAGTTTTCAGTAGCTTTTTGAATCCGACTTGTTCCACAGTTGCAACAGGGACCATATGTTTAGCAATGTGATAGGACACCGCTGTAGTTATAGTACACCACTTGCCAATTTTCTTTTCATAAAGGCACACTGCGGGAAAATGAAGTTTGCAGTGAGCTTTGTTTCGGGGCTTTTTCGGGTTGTCGACGGCTTGCGGCTGGGGCTTCTGCAGCGCGCAGTTTCACACACTCTTCGTATTGCAGTTTGTGCCACTGTTTTAGGTGGTGAAAAAGATTTGTAGTGCTTCCACCCCTGGCTGTAACTTTTTTATGGCACTGCCTACATATAACGTGATTTTGTTGCTCATCTGATACTTTGAATCCGAACCATCTCCAAATTACTGAGCCAATGCTTTTTCTTTTACTAACCAATTCCTCGTCAAAACGCTCCGCAGACGCTGTTGCTTCCTCCATGTTTGTTGAAGTGTCTGTTCCTGCCCCTCCGCCCTCTGTGCATGAAAGAGGAGGCGCGGGGAGCAGCGCAGAGAGCTCCGGGTCTGCAGCTTGCTTGGAGCAAGAATCAAAGCGCAAATTTCAACTATATCGATATATGCGAAATGGTCTAATTTCATATCACATTTAAAATATATATCGATATATTTTTTTATATCGATATATCGCCCAGCCCTAGTCAGGCTGATAAGAACAATTCTTATTTTGTATAACGGGTCACTTACGCTTCGAACACACCGACTGCGTCATTGCATCACTGCTACGTAACATTTTGCGCAGCTAGGCAACTATACTGACGCTTCGAACACACCGACTGCGTCATTGCATCACTGCTACGTAACATTTTGCGCAGCTAGGCAACTATACTGATGCAGGCACCTTTTGCAGATGGTCGCATGCGGTTGTACACATGGAGGAGAGAATCATTTTCGCAGTATCCTCAAAACCGTGTCTTTTTGACACAACTGCTGACAGCTACAGGGACATAAACACAAAACATGCTGCTTGGAGACAAGTGACCACGATAGTAGGATTGCAAGGTCAGTTTAGTAGTGAGCACGTGCTAGATGTGGCTAGTTAGCTAGCTAACCTAGCTTGCTAACCTAGCCATTGAGGTGTGTGTGTGTGTGTGTGTGTGTGTGTGTGTGTGTGTGTGTGTGTGTGTGTGTGTGTGTGTGAAAGAAATAGTCAAATAAATTATGCTAGTTACTACCCCTGATAACTTTACCAAATAATCATGTTTGAAAGAGTGAGTGTGTATGTCATAAATAGTCCTAGAAATGGTAGATACTACTGTACCCCTGATAATTTGGTCAGATAACCGTGTGTGTGTCTATGTGTACAGTAGGTGACATATCCATGATAGCTATCTAATAACTATAGGTATGCTAGGTAATGGTTTGGCTTATCATGTCTATGTAGAAGAAGACTGGAGGAGGAAGTGGAGAGGACTCAGGGACAGGTATCAGAGAGAGAGAAGGACAGAGAAAGAGAAGAAGAGGTCTGGGTCAGCAGCTTCAGGCCAGCAGCCTTGGTGCTTCTGCCACATTCTTTCTTTTCTGGATCCATTTATTGTGCCTAGGGCAACGAGTGGCAATTTTACAGCCAGACCCTCTACTACATCATCCACAAGTGTTGTCCCCACCGGTGCATCAAGACCCTCAATGTCACCTACAACTGCGACCATCGCCTCCACCGCTGCAGCGAGACCCTCTACAATGTCTACATCATCCACAAGTATGACCACCATCGGTGCTGCGAGACCCTCTACAATGTCTACATCATCCACAAGTATCACCACCATCGGTGCAGCGAGACCCCTCTACAATGTCTACATCATCCACAAGTATCACCACCATCGGTGCTGCGAGATCCTCTACATCATCCACAAGTATCACCACCATCGGTGCTGCGAGACCCTCTACAATGTCTACATCATCCACAAGTATCACCACCATCGGTGCTGCGAGATCCTCTACATCATCCACGAGTATCACCACCATCGGTGCAGCGAGACCCTCTACAATGTCTACATCATCCACAAGTATCACCACCATCGGTGCAGCGAGACCCCTCTACAATGTCTACATCATCCACAAGTATCACCACCATCGGTGCAGCCATGGAAGACGATGAAATGGAGGAAGCACCTCTGGATCTAGGACCACCTGAGATTATTATGAACCTCACGGAAGTGACCACTGAGGACCTCGTTGAACAGGATGTGGCCGTGGAGACAAACAGAGAGAGAAACGAAGAGGAACAACGTCACACCAGGCGTCATCGAAGGTTCCAGATCCACTCAACTCATTTCAGCAGAGGCTCCTCCAAGCCGTCAAGAGGGATGCAGCCCAACCTGATGCTCACAGGAAGGAGGATGAAGAGACCCTCTTTGCCATGAGCCTGGTGCCACAACCCTGAAGAGGCTGCCTCAGCAAAGAAAAGCAGCAGTCAAAGTTAAAATGGATCAGCTGCTTTTCCAAGCCGAGTTCAATGGTACGTTTTTTTTCTTCTCCACATCACAGGTAGTGTCATAAGTGTTGCCACAGTGAAGTAGGTCATTCTTTACAGTATACTCATGTAGGCTAATTGGTATTTCAGATCAAAGTATTAATATGAGGCAAATGTACAGCTGTTGTTTCTAGGTTAGAAAATATCCCTAAACAACAGTTTACTGTCTAAATATTTTCCTGTCATATTCATCTTTATCTCTGAAATACAAATTCCATGAGTAAACAGCAAGTATTACCAACTTTACTGCACTGTTCCAATATTTATGCCTCTAACTACACTATACAAGCAGTATTTAGTTAACATAAATCTCACCTTTTATGGTTTTCTATTATGTTAAGCTTGTATGTGTTGTTTTTCTCTTCCCTTCCAGAGATGGAGTCCATTTAGCCGAGCAGCTCACAGGAAGGACAGGAAGAGGAGAGGAGTTGTCTGGTTGTTCTTCCCTTCCAGAGATGGAGTCCATTTAGCCGAGCAGCTCACAGGAAGGACAGGAAGAGGAGAGGAGTTGTCTGGTTGTTGTTCCCTTCCAGAGAGGGAGTCCATTTAGCCGAGCAGCTCACAGGAAGGACAGGAAGAGGAGAGGAGTTGTCTGGTTGTTGTTCCCTTCCAGAGATGGAGTCCATTTAGCCGAGCAGCTCACAGGAAGGACAGGAAGAGGAGAGGAGTTGTCTGGTTGTTGTTCCCTTCCAGAGATGGAGTCCATTTAGCCGAGCAGCTCACAGGAAGGACAGGAAGAGGAGAGGAGTTGTCTGGTTGTTGTTCCCTTCCAGAGATGGAGTCCATTTAGCCGAGCAGCTCACAGGAAGGACAGGAAGAGGAGAGGAGTTGTCTGGTTGTTGTTCTTCACCTCCCTCATTGTACCTTTCTTTTCACACACGTCTGTTCCGTTTAAATTCAGTCAATTCATAGTCATTAGTTTATAAAGTCTCGGGATAGCATTCATTATTAGTGTTACATAGATTTCTGAATTGACAGAATTGAAACACTGAAGAATTCACAGATGCTCTTTTTGAAATGTTTACACGCACACACACCTCTTTCAATAGTTGTATTTTTTTTTAAACATTTTTTACACTTACCGGTCATGTTCTTTCCTGTACTTGAATACTTATTAAATGATGTTTTCATAGTCAGTTGTTTATTAATATCTCATTTAGACTTAATCTGCTCATTTCGTCCCTACACCTTCGCAGATCTAAGACAAGATGAAAGTAAAAACACATTCTCTTCCTAATTCATTCTTTTCCCACCTGTATTTTGTCAGGCCAGTGAACATGGTGTTAAACTGTACTATTTGTATGGACCCTAGGTTACCCTTTCCCTTAGTTATCATACTAACTGTATGTCCTATAACCTTAATTAGTGCTCCTGCTCACCTGATGTACCATGCCAGGTGTGTATAATACTGACGTTAATGAGAGAGGGAAGGGGTTAAGGTGTGGTCCTGCTCACCTGATGTACCATGCCAGGTGTGTATAATACTGACGTTAATGAGAGAGGGAAGGGGTTAAGGTGTGGTCCTGCTCACCTGATGTACCATGCCAGGTGTGTATAATACTGACGTTAATGAGAGAGGGAAGGGGTTAAGGTGTGGTCCTGCTCACCTGATGTACCATGCCAGGTGTGTATAATACTGACGTTAATGAGAGAGGGAAGGGGTTAAGGTGTGGTCCTGCTCACCTGATGTACCATGCCAGGTGTGTATAATACTGACGTTAATGAGAGAGGGAAGGGGTTAAGGTGTGGTCCTGCTCACCTGATGTACCATGCCAGGTGTGTATAATACTGACGTTAATGAGAGAGGGAAGGGTTAAGGTGTGGTCCTGCTCACCTGATGTACCATGCCAGGTGTGTATAATACTGACGTTAATGAGAGAGGGAAGGGGTTAAGGTGTGGTCCTGCTCACCTGATGTACCATGCCAGGTGTGTATAATACTGACGTTAATGAGAGAGGGAAGGGGTTAAGGTGTGGTCCTGCTCACCTGATGTACCATGCCAGGTGTGTATAATACTGACGTTAATGAGAGAGGGAAGGGGTTAAGGTGTGGTCCTGCTCACCTGATGTACCATGCCAGGTGTGTATAATACTGACGTTAATGAGAGAGGGAAGGGGTTAAGGTGTGGTCCTGCTCACCTGATGTACCATGCCAGGTGTTTATAATACTGACGTTAATGAGAGAGGGAAGGGGTTAAGGTGTGGTCCTGCTCACCTGATGTACCATGCCAGGTGTGTATAATACTGACGTTAATGAGAGAGGGAAGGGTTAAGGTGTGGTCCTGCTCACCTGATGTACCATGCCAGGTGTGTATAATACTGACGTTAATGAGAGAGGGAAGGGGTTAAGGTGTGGTCCTGCTCACCTGATGTACCATGCCAGGTGTGTATAATACTGACGTTAATGAGAGAGGGAAGGGTTAAGGTGTGGTCCTGCTCACCTGATGTACCATGCCAGGTGTGTATAATACTGACGTTAATGAGAGAGGGAAGGGGTTTTAAGGTATGGTCCTGCTCACCTGATGTACCATGCCAGGTGTGTATAATACTGACGTTAATGAGAGAGGGAAGGGGTTAAGGTGTGGTCCTGCTCACCTGATGTACCATGCCAGGTGTGTATAATACTGACGTTAATGAGAGAGGGAAGGGTTAAGGTGTGGTCCTGCTCACCTGATGTACCATGCCAGGTGTGTATAATACTGACGTTAATGAGAGAGGGAAGGGGTTTTAAGGTGTGGTCCTGCTCACCTGATGTACCATGCCAGGTGTGTATAATACTGACGTTAATGAGAGAGGGAAGGGGTTAAGGTGTGGTCCTGCTCACCTGATGTACCATGCCAGGTGTGTATAATACTGACGTTAATGAGAGAGGGAAGGGGTTAAGGTGTGGTCCTGCTCACCTGATGTACCATGCCAGGTGTGTATAATACTGATGTTAATGAGAGAGGGAAGGGGTTAAGGTGTGGTCCTGCTCACCTGATGTACCATGCCAGGTGTGTATAATACTGACGTTAATGAGAGAGGGAAGGGGTTAAGGTGTGGTCCTGCTCACCTGATGTACCATGCCAGGTGTGTATAATACTGACGTTAATGAGAGAGGGAAGGGGTTAAGGTGTGGTCCTGCTCACCTGATGTACCATGCCAGGTGTGTATAATACTGACGTTAATGAGAGAGGGAAGGGGTTAAGGTGTGGTCCTGCTCACCTGATGTACCATGCCAGGTGTGTATAATACTGACGTTAATGAGAGAGGGAAGGGGTTAAGGTGTGGTCCTGCTCACCTGATGTACCATGCCAGGTGTGTATAATACTGACGTTAATGAGAGAGGGAAGGGGTTAAGGTGTGGTCCTGCTCACCTGATGTACCATGCCAGGTGTGTATAATACTGACGTTAATGAGAGAGGGAAGGGGTTAAGGGGTGGTCCTGCTCACCTGATGTACCATGCCAGGTGTGTATAATACTGACGTTAATGAGAGAGGGAAGGGGTTTTAAGGTGTGGTCCTGCTCACCTGATGTACCATGCCAGGTGTGTATAATACTGACGTTAATGAGAGAGGGAAGGGGTTAAGGTGTGGTCCTGCTCACCTGATGTACCATGCCAGGTGTGTATAATACTGACGTTAATGAGAGAGGGAAGGGGTTTTAAGGTGTGGTCCTGCTCACCTGATGTACCATGCCAGGTGTGTATAATACTGACGTTAATGAGAGAGGGAAGGGGTTAAGGTGTGGTCCTGCTCACCTGATGTACCATGCCAGGTGTGTATAATACTGACGTTAATGAGAGAGGGAAGGGGTTTTAAGGTGTGGTCTTTACTCCCAAATGTCACTTAAATATAGCTTCCAAATGAAGAGAGACAATGATGCATAAAGTCATCTGGGGGAAAAAATGATATTTTATGGACAACGGTGGATGGTTCTTAAAATAACCTTTGTGTTATTGGGCTCTTCAAAGAGCTGTTTCCCTCCACGGCAAACTGCCATGGAACTTCACCTGCTGGCGATGAGAAGTAGGTGGTCAGCTTCTCCCTCACCTGGAGTGCCTGTCTGGGGGCGTTGTTGGCACCTGCCCTGGTGACATCAGGTAGGTGACCATTTGGCGTGCCCATCTCCATCCGGAGCGGCTCCTGGAATGACCTCTGCAGGTAGTTGTGGAGAACACGTGGCCTTCACGCAGGCATCGACATTTGAGGGGCTGAGACCAAGCACTCTCCGATACATTCTCCACCGGGCTGCCAGAATCCCAAAGGCGCATTCAACAACTAACCTTGCCCTGGACAGTCGTTTGTTAAAGATCCTTACAGGCTTTGGCAGCTGGCGTCCAGCGTAGGGCCTCATGAGGTTGGGTCTTAAAGGGAAGGCCTCGTCGCCGACGACGACGTGAGGAACAGGTCCCAGGTCTTCAGCCCCAGGGAGTGATGCAGGTGGTGGAATCTCCAGGGTGCCATCCTGAAGTGCCTGGCCAAAGGCAGAGTCCCGGAGGGTCCCGCCATCACTTCCCATAAGCACCAACATCGACAACACGGAAACAGTAGAGGCCATCTACTACAGCCAAGAGTACAACTTAATATGTACCCTTGTACACATTGTACAATTTACAATGTGACCCAGTTCAACGGCTCTGAACAGAACTGGGGGATGTCAGACATGAAGATGTCTAAACACAACTGGAATATCATTAGTTTGTGATTCATTGTTAATGGATTTTCAATCAGGAACACAGAGGAACAACTTGACAACATAACAATGTGTGGGTGGGTGGAGATCTAATATTGTTTTGTGACAAACACTAAAGCATGACATTCTAATAAATCTACACCCTATTCCCTACGTAGAACACTACTTTAGACCTGGTCAGAAGCACCGTAGTGCACTACGTAGGGAATAGGGAACCATTTGGAACAGAGACCAGTAATTCCCCTGAATATCTTTCTCTTCCTCATCTGGTTTCTTGAACAGCCCTTCACTCCTCCCCTTTTCCTCTTCCTCCTCTTCCTCCCTTTTCATTCTATTCTATCAGCCACACCACTAGCTCACCTCCACACAATCCATTTACAAGTTAAAGACACACCTTGGAATAAATAACAAAGGAAAACTATTACTAGATGAAGTTTAGTGTTGGATTTTTTATTTCCCATCACCATAAATCATATTTAATCACTGAACAGTAGCAGACCTAACTTCATCTGTTCCTGACTCTGGATAGTGGATTAAAAAGACCATCAATCTCCAATGATATTAAAGTACTATTCTGAACATTACTGATATACTGAGTGGCAAGTCCAGATATCTGCTGGTTTTATTGTTTGGTCAATAGCACCACCTGCTGGACAGGTTTAATGTTGCTGGACTGAGCAGTATGGGAGGATGAAAGATGACACATTTAGGGCCGGTTTCCTGGACATCTACATTGAACACGCTTTTTAGTCCAGGACTAGGATTAATCTGTGTCTGGGAAACCAGTCCATATAGTTTAGTAGAAAGTAAGTGATACCAGCTTGTAGTGGGCTGACTAGTCCTGAATTGTCCTTTTGTTCCTGGACCATTTTCCATGCAGCTCCAGGTGACAGAGAAACATCAATTAGGGCCGAGCTGATCAATGATACTGAGGAGAATTACATAGAGACAGAGAACCAACTGAGAAAACATATCAATGGTTCTGAATGACAACCAATATACATCACCACCACACATCATGATTCATGGAAATGGACCCTACTACAGTTTAACCAGCTCAGCTATAGACTACACCAGCATGACTAGTATCTATGTGGACCCTACTACAGTTTAACCAGCTCAGCTATAGACTACACCAGCATGACTAGTATCTATGTGGACCCTACTACAGTTTAACCAGCTCAGCTATAGACTACACCAGCATGACTAGTATCTATGTGGACCCTACTACAGTTTAACCAGCTCAGCTATAGACTACACCAGCATGACTAGTATCTATGTGGATCCTACTACAGTTTAACCAGCTCAGCTATAGACTACACCAGCATGACTAGTATCTATGTGGACCCTACTACAGTTTAACCAGCTCAGCTATAGACTACACCAGCATGACTAGTATCTATGTGGACCCTACTACAGTTTAACCAGCTCAGCTATAGACTACACCAGCATGACTAGTATCTATGTGGACCCTACTACAGTTTAACCAGCTCAGCTATAGACTACACCAGCATGACTAGTATCTATGTGGACCCTACTACAGTTTAACCAGCTCAGCTATAGACTACACCAGCATGACTAGTATCTATGTGGACCCTACTACAGTTTAACCAGCTCAGCTATAGACTACACCAGCATGACTAGTATCTATGTGGACCCTACTACAGTTTAACCAGCTCAGCTATAGACTACACCAGCATGACTAGTATCTATGTGGACCCTACTACAGTTTAACCAGCTCAGCTATAGACTACACCAGCATGACTAGTATCTATGTGGACCCTACTACAGTTTAACCAGCTCAGCTATAGACTACACCAGCATGACTAGTATCTATGTGGACCCTACTACAGTTTAACCAGCTCAGCTATAGACTACACCAGCATGACTAGTATCTATGTGGACCCTACTACAGTTTAACCAGCTCAGCTATAGACTACACCAGCATGACTAGTATCTATGTGGGCCCTACTACAGTTTAACCAGCTCAGCTATAGACTACACCAGCATGACTAGTATCTATGTGGGCCCTACTACAGTTTAACCAGCTCAGCTATAGACTACACCAGCATGACTAGTATCTATGTGGACCCTACTACAGTTTAACCAGCTCAGCTATAGACTACACCAGCACGACTAGTATCTATGTGGACCCTACTACAGTTTAACCAGCTCAGCTATAGACTACACCAGCATGACTAGTATCTATGTGGACCCTACTACAGTTTAACCAGCTCAGCTATAGACTACACCAGCATGACTAGTATCTATGTGGACCCTACTACAGTTTAACCAGCTCAGCTATAGACTACACCAGCATGACTAGTATCTATGTGGACCCTACTACAGTTTAACCAGCTCAGCTATAGACTACACCAGCATGACTAGTATCTATGTGGACCCTACTACAGTTTAACCAGCTCAGCTATAGACTACACCAGCATGACTAGTATCTATGTGGACCCTACTACAGTTTAACCAGCTCAGCTATAGACTACACCAGCATGACTAGTATCTATGTGGACCCTACTACAGTTTAACCAGCTCAGCTATAGACTACACCAGCATGACTAGTATCTATGTGGACCCTACTACAGTTTAACCAGCTCAGCTATAGACTACACCAGCATGACTAGTATCTATGTGGACCCTACTACAGTTTAACCAGCTCAGCTATAGACTACACCAGCATGACTAGTATCTATGTGGACCCTACTACAGTTTAACCAGCTCAGCTACAGACTACACCAGCATGACTAGTATCTATGTGGACCCTACTACAGTTTAACCAGCTCAGCTATAGACTACACCAGCATGACTAGTATCTATGTGGACCCTACTACAGTTTAACCAGCTCAGCTATAGACTACACCAGCATGACTAGTATCTATGTGGACCCTACTACAGTTTAACCAGCTCAGCTATAGACTACACCAGCATGACTAGTATCTATGTGGACCCTACTACAGTTTAACCAGCTCAGCTATAGACTACACCAGCATGACTAGTATCTATGTGGACCATACTACAGTTTAACCAGCTCAGCTATAGACTACACCAGCATGACTAGTATCTATGTGGACCCTACTACAGTTTAACCAGCTCAGCTATAGACTACACCAGCATGACTAGTATGTATGTGGACCCTACTACAGTTTAACCAGCCTTGCTATAGACTACACCAGCATGACTAGTATCTATGTGGACCCTACTACAGTTTAACCAGCTCAGCTATAGACTACACCAGCATGACTAGTATCTATGTGGACCCTACTACAGTTTAACCAGCTCAGCTATAGACTACACCAGCGTGACTAGTATCTATGTGGACCCTACTACAGTTTAACCAGCTCAGCTACAGACTACACCAGCATGACTAGTATCTATGTGGACCCTACTACAGTTTAACCAGCTCAGCTATAGACTACACCAGCATGACTAGTATCTATGTGGACCCTACTACAGTTTAACCAGCTCAGCTATAGACTACACCAGCGTGACTAGTATCTATGTGGACCCTACTACAGTTTAACCAGCTCAGCTACAGACTACACCAGCATGACTAGTATCTATGTGGACCCTACTACAGTTTAACCAGCTCAGCTATAGACTAGACCAGCATGACTAGTATCTATGTGGACCCTACTACAGTTTAACCAGCTCAGCTATAGACTACACCAGCATGACTAGTATCTATGTGGACCCTACTACAGTTTAACCAGCTCAGCTATAGACTACACCAGCATGACTAGTATCTATGTGGACCCTACTACAGTTTAACCAGCTCAGCTATAGACTACACCAGCATGACTAGTATCTATGTGGACCCTACTACAGTTTAACCAGCTCAGCTATAGACTACACCAGCATGACTAGTATCTATGTGGACCCTACTACAGTTTAACCAGCTCAGCTATAGACTACACCGCATGACTAGTATCTATGTGGACCCTACTACAGTTTAACCAGCTCAGCTATAGACTACACCAGCATGACTAGTATCTATGTGGACCCTACTACAGTTTAACCAGCTCAGCTGTAGACTACACCAGCATGACTAGTATCTATGTGGACCCTACTACAGTTTAACCAGCTCAGCTATAGACTACACCAGCATGACTAGTATCTATGTGGACCCTACTACAGTTTAACCAGCTCAGCTATAGACTACACCAGCATGACTAGTATCTATGTGGACCCTACTACAGTTTAACCAGCTCAGCTATAGACTACACCAGCATGACTAGTATCTATGTGGACCCTACTACAGTTTAACCAGCTCAGCTATAGACTACACCAGCATGACTAGTATCTATGTGGACCCTACTACAGTTTAACCAGCTCAGCTATAGACTACACCAGCATGACTAGTAACTATGTGGACCCTACTACAGTTTAACCAGCTCAGCTATAGACTACACCAGCGTGACTAGTATCTATGTGGACCCTACTACAGTTTAACCAGCTCAGCTATAGACTACACCAGCATGACTAGTATCTATGTGGACCCTACTACAGTTTAACCAGCTCAGCTATAGACTACACCAGCATGACTAGTATCTATGTGGACCCTACTACAGTTTAACCAGCTCAGCTATAGACTACACCAGCATGACTAGTATCTATGTGGACCCTACTACAGTTTAACCAGCTCAGCTATAGACTACACCAGCATGACTAGTATCTATGTGGACCCTACTACAGTTTAACCAGCTCAGCTATAGACTACACCAGCATGACTAGTATCTATGTGGACCCTACTACAGTTTAACCAGCTCAGCTATAGACTACACCAGCATGACTAGTATCTATGTGGACCCTACTACAGTTTAACCAGCTCAGCTATAGACTACACCAGCATGACTAGTATCTATGTGGACCCTACTACAGTTTAACCAGCTCAGCTATAGACTACACCAGCATGACTAGTATCTATGTGGACCCTACTACAGTTTAACCAGCTCAGCAGTACCATAGACCCTAAACCCAGGATAGAGGGGCTGAGTGAATGTGGTCTGGACTCTGTGGAGGAGGGTCATTGTGTCAGAGACACTGTAGAAGGACAGAGTACCTGCCTTGTGATCCAGGTACACTCCTACTCTGGAGGACTGAGGGCCTGATACTTTAGTCCCAACATTATTGTGTATGAAACAATAACCACCTCTATAGCACTGTAAACTCCAGGACTTGTTATTGAATCCAAATATATTACCTCTCCCTGTTCTGCTGATGTCTTTATATGAGACTGCTGTATCAACATTACCACTCCACTCCACCTCCCAGTAACAGCGTCCAGACAGACCCTCTCTACACAGAACCTGGGACTGGTTGGTGAATCTGTCTGGATGGTCAGGATATGGTTGGACTTGGCCTGTATAGGTCACCTTTCTGTTCCCTTCAGACAGAGAGAGGTGTGTGTGTGCTGTGTTTGGGTCCAGTGTGAGCTGACAGGAATCTGGGAGAAGAGCAGAGACCAATGAGGGGAGTCAGAACAATAAGTTAAGTCAGATACTGTATCTACCCTGTCTTTGATTAGAGCACAGCAGAGATCAAATCAGAGAAATATGAGGAGTCAGATAGATACCCAGTCTTTGATTAGATCTACTATTGCTATATATTTCTAGAGGGATTGTTAGGAGTGGCAGTAAAAAGAGACTGTTAGTTACTTCACAATAAAGAGACTCACATTGTAACAACTTGTTCTCTGGTCTTGGGCTCTGGAGGCAGAACAACCTCCACTATATTCACTACAGACACACAAACACATTGACAGAGAGAGGGAATGTAGCTGTAACCTAGTTAATAATAAGTTACCTGAGGTAAACCTACAAGGTTAGTTAATAATAAGTTACCTGAGGTAAACCTACAAGGATAGTTAATAATCAGTTACCTGAGGTAAACCTACAAGGTTAACGCGGGCTGGAAAGAGAATTACTTCAAAACCACAGCAAACAGCTGGGACATATAGTAATATTATATATATAATATTATATCACTGGGCTCCTGTGTGCTAACAAACCCTGTGTACCACCCCTCCCCTGTTTAACCTTGAATTTCGTTCAGAAAAACACTTCCACATTTAGCAAAACGAACCAACTCTTTACGGATCTGTTCGGTGGTAATAAACGGAGGCAGATTAGACACCACTACTCTTGTCGAAATCAGCACCAACACAACCCCTCACATAAATCATACTGGTAACTAGCCGGGTAACAAGACTCACCTTTTACATTACCACAACCACCGCCTTGTTCATTCTGGATACAGAGTGTATATGTTCCTCTCCCACCTGTTCACCGACCAGGATCAATAATTCCTCCACACCATTCTCCACAACGCACCTGAAGAGACAGCGTTTCTTCTCCACTCGGTTGAGGACATCAAACTACCCTACTCCCTCCTCAACTCTAACCGATAAACAGAGGAAACCGATAAAACAAACCCTCCCACCATGACAAAATACATTTGGAAAATAGGCAAAAGAATAGCTGCACTCTTTACGAACGACAAAACCTCACGTTACCAACTTCTTCTTCTTCTTCTTCTATGGTATAATGGCGGTCCTCAAACCAACGTTAAAGGAGCATGGCGCCTCCTACTGTGCTGGAGTGTTCAATCACGGTTTACACCATTTCTAAATCCTCCTACCTAACTCAGTACTTCTGAGAAAATAAAAAAGATCCCTACTAACTTCTAATAGACCCTCCCCCATCCCCCAAATCCCAAGGCCAACTAACCCTACACTCATTAAAACCCACTACCCCATTCCACTACTTTGACCCTATCTGCTCCTGCACCAGGCCAACTAACCCTACACTCATTAAAACCCACTACCCCATTCCACTACTTTGACCCTATCTGCTCCTGCACCAGGCCAACTAACCCTACACTCATTAAAACCCACTACCCCATTCCACTACTTTGACCCTATCTGCTCCTGCACCAGGCCAACTAACCCTACACTCATTAAAACCCACTACCCCCATTCCACTACTTTGACCCTATCTGCTCCTGCACCAGGCCAACTAACCCTACACTCATTAAAACCCACTACCCCATTCCACTACTTTGACCCTATCTGCTCCTGCACCAGGCCAACTAACCCTACACTCATTAAAACCCACTACCCCATTCCACTACTTTGACCCTATCTGCTCCTGCACCAGGCCAACTAACCCTACACTCATTAAAACCCACTACCCCCATTCCACTACTTTGACCCTATCTGCTCCTGCACCAGGCCAACTAACCCTACACTCATTAAAACCCACTACCCCATTCCACTACTTTGACCCTATCTGCTCCTGCACCAGGCCAACTAACCCTACACTCATTAAAACCCACTACCCCCATTCCACTACTTTGACCCTATCTGCTCCTGCACCAGGCCAACTAACCCTACACTCATTAAAACCCACTACCCCCATTCCACTACTTTGACCCTATCTGCTCCTGCACCAGGCCAACTAACCCTACACTCATTAAAACCCACTACCCCATTCCACTACTTTGACCCTATCTGCTCCTGCACCAGGCCAACTAACCCTACACTCATTAAAACCCACTACCCCCATTCCACTACTTTGACCCTATCTGCTCCTGCACCAGGCCAACTAACCCTACACTCATTAAAACCCACTACCCCCATTCCACTACTTTGACCCTATCTGCTCCTGCACCAGGCCAACTAACCCTACACTCATTAAAACCCACTACCCCATTCCACTACTTTGACCCTATCTGCTCCTGCACCAGGCCAACTAACCCTACACTCATTAAAAACCCACTACCCCCATTCCACTACTTTGACCCTATCTGCTCCTGCACCAGGCCAACTAACCCTACACTCATTAAAACCCACTACCCCATTCCACTACTTTGACCCTATCTGCTCCTGCACCAGGCCAACTAACCCTACACTCATTAAAACCCACTACCCCCATTCCACTACTTTGACCCTATCTGCTCCTGCACCAGGCCAACTAACCCTACACTCATTAAAACCCACTACCCCCATTCCACTACTTTGACCCTATCTGCTCCTGCACCAGGCCAACTAACCCTACACTCATTAAAACCCACTACCCCCATTCCACTACTTTGACCCTATCTGCTCCTGCACCAGGCCAACTAACCCTACACTCATTAAAACCCACTACCCCCATCCCACTACTTTGACCCTATCTGCTCCTGCACCAGGCCAACTAACCCTACACTCATTAAAACCCACTACCCCCATTCCACTACTTTGACCCTATCTGCTCCTGCACCAGGCCAACTAACCCTACACTCATTAAAACCCACTACCCCATTCCACTACTTTGACCCTATCTGCTCCTGCACCAGGCCAACTAACCCTACACTCATTAAAACCCACTACCCCATTCCACTACTTTGACCCTATCTGCTCCTGCACCAGGCCAACTAACCCTACACTCATTAAAACCCACTACCCCATTCCACTACTTTGACCCTATCTGCTCCTGCACCAGGCCAACTAACCCTACACTCATTAAAACCCACTACCCCATTCCACTACTTTGACCCTATCTGCTCCTGCACCAGGCCAACTAACCCTACACTCATTAAAACCCACTACCCCATTCCACTACTTTGACCCTATCTGCTCCTGCACCAGGCCAACTAACCCTACACTCATTAAAACCCACTACCCCATTCCACTACTTTGACCCTATCTGCTCCTGCACCAGGCCAACGGCCTGGGAGGACGGGACACCACCACTCAACACACCCTGGAACTCTTCTGAAGTCAAATCTAGTATGACCAAATACTTCTCTGCAGCTGCCACCAAAACATATTTTTTTTCTGTGATTTACATTCCATTTCTGCGGTACAGTTGATAACCATTTCCTATGAACACTAAGAAGCCAACCTTACTGAAGCATATATCACTGGTTGGCCCATCCCTCTGTGCTGTCACAGATCTACTACTCACAGGGATCCTCTCAGGATCCCTCAGCCTTGACCCATCCTCCTCTACTTTCTTCACTGCCTCAGCAGTGACAACCTGTTCCCAACAGTGGGGTCAGTGGGATTGGATAGGGGCCCCTCTACCTCTCTCTCTCTCTCTCTCTCTGACTGGAGGAGACAGGTGAAATGGTGTGTCTCCTCTGGTCAACAATACTCACCTTGAGAGACTCCACAGCCTGTTGGAGCTCCTTCAGCTCCTTCTCTCTCTCCTGGAATCTCTGCTGGACCTTCTGCTGACTCATCCCCAGCTGCCTCTGTGGAGAATCACTCTTCAATGAGCTATCAAGCTTTATTAGTCCAGTAGATCAATAGTATAGTAATGTGACATAGGGCCCATAGAGAGGAAGGTCTAAAAAATGCATGGTCCATTTACTAAATGATATTTATTTGTTGCTATGTGAATGATTATAGTTTTTATGGTAGGACTACATGTATCAACAGGTTGAGACTGAACTTTGGACTCATAAAAGGGCATTCAGAATGATAATAGTGTTTGACATTATAAAATGGTGATACATTTGGAGAATCTGGGTTAACATATCTATATACTCAAGGTTTGTGTTCATATTTGTTCTGCTGAGGATTCATTTCATTTCAATGATCTCATATTCAAACAGCCTTAGTTCCTACTGTATCTTTAATTCTTTGTTTATCAGACAGTCACCAACAAGTTGTTCTGGTCTTACCTGTTTCTCAGTCCTCTCTGCTGCAGCTGACACTGTATCATGGCCTTTATGTTCATCCATTGTACACAGATAACAGATACACTGCTGATCGGTACGACAGTAAACCTCCAGCAGTTTGTCATGATGAGAGCAGATCTTCTCCTGTAGTTGTGCGGTGGCTTTGACCAGCTTGTGCTTCTTCAAAGCAGGAAATTCGTAGTGAGGTTGGAGGTGAGTCTCACAGTAAGAGGCCAGACACGCCAGACAGGACATGAGGGCTTTCTGCTTTCTGGTCCCAGTGCAGAAATCACACGCCACATCTCTAGGTCCAGCATAGCACAGAGCAGGAGGGGGAGCAGCCTGGAGTCCTGTCTTCTTCAGTTTCTCCACCAGCTCAGCCAACATGTTATTTTTACTCAGATTAGGCCTCGGACTGAAGGTCTGTCTGCACTGAGGACAGCTATAGACCCCTTTCAGAACATCCTGATCCCAGCAGCCCTCAATACAGCTCCTACAGTAACTGTGTCCACAGGGGATGGTGACTGGTTCCTTCAGTAGATCCAGACAGACAGAACAACAGAACTGGTCCTGGTCCAGCAGAACTCCCTGTTGAGCCATTTGGACGGTTGTTCACTCTCACACAGACAGACGACACAGAGACTCAGATCAGTTTCGTTTCCTCAGAAGAGAGTTTGTGAAGGGGGATGGACTTCCTGGTTCTGCCAGAGGGGTGGGGTTAGAGGGAGGGAGGGGTTAGAGGGAGGGAGGAAGAGAGAGAGGAACTGCATGCAACAGCAAGAGGGAGACAAATAGTCTTGTTCCTTGGTTAGAGCCCATAACATGGAATAAATGAAATAATGAATCTTAAAATGTGAGTTATTAGAATATAAAGGGTAACACTTTCTATGAAGTACATATTATAATTATTTTAATGACCTTTATAATGCCTTATAATACACTTATGTGTTCTAATAAGCAATAAGGCCTGAGGAGGTGTGGTATATGTAAGGATTGCGGACCTGGTGGCAGTGAAGTCAGACGCAGGAGAGCAGAGATAGGTAATAGCCGGAGCAGTTTAATACAAAACGAACCTACATGGGTACAAAACCCGATGCGCACCAGTAACAGAGTACAAGCACTTACAAACAAACAATTTCACACAAGGACATGGGGGGAACAGAGGGTTAAATACACAACAATTCATGATGGAAATGGAAACCAGATGTGTAAGAAAACAAGACAAAACAAATGGAAAATGAAAAAAAGTGGATCCACGATGACTAGAAGACCGGTGACGCCGACCGCCGAACAAGGAGAGGAAATGACTTCGGTGGAAGTGGTGACAGTATATGGCTAATATACAGTACCACGGCTAAGTGCTGTTTTTAGGCACGACGCAAAGCGGATTGAGAATTATGTAACACTTTCAAAAATACAATCAAATAAAAATGTTATTGGTCACATACACATATTTAGCAGATGTTATTGTGGGTGTAGTGAAATGCTTGTGTTCCTGGTTCCAACAGTGCAGTAGTATCTAACAATACACCCTAATGTAAATGTCACAGGTGTCGTAGGGTTTAGACCAAGACGCAGCGGGAAAATGTACACTCATCTTCTTTTATTAAAGGACAAAGAACAGGCCAGTAAGGCACAAAGCTATACACAGCAACAATCTGCCACAAAACCCCCATGACAAAACAAACTCCTAATTATAGGACCTTCAATCAGAGGCAACGATAACCAGCTGACTCCAATTGAAGGTCCAACCCCAATTAACTAAACATAGAACTACAATAGACAAGACAGAACATAGAAATACACTAACATAGAACATAGACTAACAAACCCCGGACCACATAAACCAAACACCCCTCTACCTAAATACATAGCCCGAACCACATAAAACAAACACCCCTCTACCTAAATACATAGCCCGAACCACATAAACCAAACACCCCTCTACCTAAATACATAGCCCGAAACACATAAACCAAACACCCCTCTACCTAAATACATAGCCCGAACCACATAAACCAAACACCCCTCTACCTAAATACATAGCCCGAACCACATAAACCAAACACCCCTCTACCTAAATACATAGCCCGAACCACATAAACCAAACACTCCTCTACCTAAATACATAGCCCGAACCACATAAACCAAACACCCCTCTACCTAAATACATAGCCCGAACCACATAAACCAAACACCCCTCTACCTAAATACATAGCCCGAACCACATAAACCAAACACCCCTCTACCTAAATACATAGCCCGAACCACATAAACCAAACACCCCTCTACCTAAATACATAGCCCGAACCACCTAAAACAAACACCCCTCTGCCACGTCCTGACCAAACTACAATAACAAATAACCCCTATTACTGGTCAGGACGTGACAGTAAAAAGTAAAGGAATTAAGAAATATAGAAATATTAGGATGAGCAATGTTGGAGACCTGGAATATAAATATATATACTGTGAGTATATACTGTGTGTATATGTGTGTATATATATATATGTGTGTATATGTGTGTGTGTATATATATATATATATATATATATATATACACACACACACAGAACCAGTCTGGAGTATATATATATACACACATATATATACACACACATACACACAGAACCAGTCTGGAGTATATATATATATATATATATATATATATATATATATATATATATATATATATATATATATATATATATACACACACACAGAACCAGTCTGGAGTGTATATATATATATATATACACACACACAGAACCAGTCTGGAGTATATATATATAATATATATATATATATACACACACAGTACCCGTCTGGAGTATATATATATATACACAGAACCAGTCTGGAGTATATATATATATATATATATATACACACAGAACCAGTCTGGAGTATATATATATATATACACACAGTACCAGTCTGGAGTATATATATATACACAGAACCAGTCTGGAGTATATATATATATATATATATATATACACACAGTACCAGTCTGGAGTATATATATATATACACAGAACCAGTCTGGAGTCTATATATATATATATATATATATATATATATATATATACACAGAGAACCAGTCTGGAGTATATATATATATATACAGTACCAGTCAAATGTTGGGACACACTTACTCATTCAAGGGTTTTTCTTTATTTTTACATTCATGTCGTATCTCTTTGCTTATTTGAGCTGTTCTTGCCATAATATGGACTTGGTCTTTTACCAAATAGGGCTATCTTCTGTATACCACCCCTACCTTGTCACAACACAACTGATTGGCTCAAATGCATTTAGAAGGAAAGAAATTCCACAAATTAACTTTAACAAGGCACACCTGTTAATTGAAATGCATTCCAGGTGACTATCTCATGAAGCTGGTTGAGAGAATGCCAAGATTGTGCAAAGCTGTCATCAAGGCAAAGGGTGGCTACTTTGAAGAATCTCAAATATAAAATATATAAATATAACACTTTTTTTGGCTACTACATGATTCCATATCTGATATTTCATAGTTTTGATGTCTTCACTATTATTCTACAATGTTGAAAATAGTACAAATAAAGAAAAACCCTTAATTGTTCTAAAACGTTTGACCGGTAGTGTATATATAAATGTAAAGGGATGTATAGGTAATATGGATCAAATATGTAGTATATCTGAAGAACAGTATGTGGACAGCAATAATTAAATAGGATGAACCAGGACTAGAATACAGTATATACATATGAAGTGGACAGCAGTAGTTATATAGGATGAACCAGGACTAGAATACAGTATATACATATGAAGTGGGTAAAACAGTAAACATTATTAAAGTGACCAGCGGCTGAGGTCCTCTGGGTGGCTGAGGTCCTCTGGGTGGCTGAGGTCCTCTGGGTGGCTGAGGTCCTCTGGGTGGCTGAGGTCCTTGATGATCTTCTTGACCTTCCTGTGACACCAGGTGCTGTAGATGTCCTGGAGGGCAGGCACTTTTCCCCCGGTGATATGTTGGGCAGAACGCACCACCCTCTGGAGAGCCCTGTGGTTGCGACACTGTGGTTTCAGCCTCCGGAGGTTGAAGAGGTGCTGTTCTGATTTCTTCACCACAAGGTCTGTGTGGGTGGACCATTTGTCTGGTCTTCTCTACCTGACCGTCTCATTATCTTCTCTCAAGAAGAACTATCTTATGGTATGAAGATTGTCCTAAACGTTTCGGAACAAAAGGGTTCCCATGGGCGCCGACGTCATAGTAGTAATGAACCTCCCCCTGTGACCAACTTCCCAAGCCTCTCTTTGGGTCAGTTTCTACCATAGAAGACTCAAACCACTTTGTAAAGACTGTTGACATCTAGTGGAAGCCTTAGGAAGTGCTAAATGATTAATAAGTCCCTGTGAGTTTCAATGGCAAAGGCTTGAAAGTGATTCCACACATCAGATTTCCACTTCCTGTTAGGATTTGTCTCAGGGTTTTGACTGCCATATGAGTTTTGTTATACTCACAGACACCATTAAAACAGTTTTAGAAACTTTAGAGTGTTTTCTATCCAAATCTAATTATATGCATATTCTAGTTACTGGGCAGGAGTAGTAACCAGATTAAATCGGGTATGTTTTTTATCCGGCCGTGCAAATACTGCCCCCTATCCCCATCAGGTTAAGAGTTTATTCGGAAGATAATGGCTCTATAAACACTCTTCCGTGGTGTCCCGACTTTCTAGTTAATTACATTTACATGATTAGCTAATCAGGTGATATTAATTACAGAGAAAGGATTTTATAGGATAGCATGTCATATCACTTAATCTGGCATAACCAAAGACACGAAAGCAGAGAGGGAGAGAGCAGAAAGAGAGAGAGCAGAGAACAGAGAGAGAGCAGAGAGAGCAGAGAGAGCAGAGAGAGAGCAGAGAGAGCAGAGAGAGCAGAGAGAGCAGAGAGATCAGAGAGAGAGGGAGCAGGCTGAGAGAGCAGAGAACAGAGAGAGCAGAGAACAGAGAGAGAGAGAGAGGGAGCAGGCTGAGAGAGCAGAGAGAGCAGAGAACAGAGAGAAGAGAGAGAGGGAGCAGGCTGAGAGAGCAGAGAGACCAGGGAAAGCAGAGAGAGAGAGCAGAGGGAGAGAGCAGTGAGAGAGAGAGCAGAGAGAGCAGTGAGAGAGAGAGCAGAGAGAGAGAGAGCAGAGAGAGCAGAGGGAGAGCAGAGAGCAGAGAGAGCAGAGCGAGAGAGAGCGCAGAGAGAGGGAGCAGGCTGAGAGAGCAGAGAGAGAGAGCAGAAAACAGAGAGAGAGAATAGAGAGAGAGAGCAGAGAGCAGTGAGTGAGAACAGAGCAGAGAGAGAGCAGAGAGAGAGAGCAGAAAGAGCAGAGAGCAGAGAGAGAGAAGAGAGAGAGAGCAGAGAGCACGCTGAGAGAGCAGAGAGCAGGCTTAGAGAGCAGAGAGAGAGCAGAGAGCAGAGAGAGAGAGCAGAGAGAGCAGAGAGAGCAGAGAAAAGAGAGAGAGCAGCAGAGCAGAGAGAGAGAGCAGAGAGAGAGCAGCAGAGCAGAGAGCAGAGAGAGAGAAGAGAGCGAGAGCAGAGAGCACGCTGAGAGAGCAGAGAGCAGGCTTAGAGAGCAGAGAGAGAGCAGAGAGCAGAGAGAGAGAGCAGAGAGAGCAGAGAGAGCAGAGAAAAGAGAGAGAGCAGCAGAGCAGAGAGAGAGAGAGAGCAGAGAGAGAGCAGAGAGCAGAGAGAGAGCAGAGAGAGAGCAGGGAGGGCAGAGAGAGAGCAGAGAGAGAGCAGGGAGGGCAGAGAGAGAGCAGAGAGAGCAGAGAAAAGAGAGAGCAGCAGAGAAAAGAGAGAGAGAGAGAGCAGAGAGACGAGAGAGCAGAGAGAACAGAGAGCATAGAGAGCAGGAAAAGCAGAGAGCAGAGAGTGCAGAGAGAGCAGAGAGAGAGCAGGGAGCAGAGAGAGAGCAGAGAGTAGAGAGAGAGCAGAGAGAGCAGAGATAGTAACCCTGCATCACAACACTCTGTTGCTATAGTAACCCTGCATCACAACACCCTGTTGCTATAGTAACCCCGCATCACAACACTGTTGCTATAGTAACCCTGCATCACAACACCCTGTTGCTATAGTAACCCTGCATCACAACACCCTGTTGCTATAGTAACCCTGCATCACAACACTCTGTTGCTATAGTAACCCTGCATCACAACACCCTGTTGCTATAGTAACCCTGCATCACAACACCCTGTTGCTATAGTAACCCTGCATCACAACACCCTGTTGCTATAGTAACCCTGCATCACAACACTCTGTTGCTATAGTGACCCTGCATCACAACACTCTGTTGCTATAGTGACCCTGCATCACAACACTCTGTTGCTATAGTGACCCTGCATCACAACACTCTGTTGCTATAGTAACCCTGCATCACAACACTCTGTTGCTATAGTGACCCTGCATCACAACACTCTGTTGCTATAGTAACCCCGCATCACAACACTCTGTTGCTATAGTGACCCTGCATCACAACACTCTGTTGCTATAGTAACCCTGCATCACAACACTCTGTTGCTATAGTAACCCTGCATCACAACACTCTGTTGCTATAGTAACCCTGCATCACAACACTCTGTTGCTATAGTAACCCTGCATCACAACACTCTGTTGCTATAGTAACCCTGCATCACAACACTCTGTTGCTATAGTGACCCTGCATCACAACACTCTGTTGCTATAGTGACCCTGCATCACAACACTCTGTTGCTATAGTGACCCTGCATCACAACACTCTGTTGCTATAGTAACCCTGCATCACAACACTCTGTTGCTATAGTAACCCTGCATCACAACACTCTGTTGCTATAGTAACCCTGCATCACAACACTCTGTTGCTATAGTAACCCTGCATCACAACACTCTGTTGCTATAGTGACCCTGCATCACAACACTCTGTTGCTATAGTAACCCTGCATCACAACACTCTGTTGCTATAGTAACCCTGCATCACAACACTCTGTTGTACATATTTAATTATTTGTATTTCAGTTCATATTTGTTTCATGTAACCAGTCGCAGGTTAACGTCAACCTGACAGAGATGATGTAAAATCAATCAAATCAAATTTATTTTTATATAGCCCTTTGTACATCAGCTGAAATCTCAAAGTGCTGTACAGAAACCCAGCCTAAAACCCCAAACAGCAAGCAAAGCATGTGAAAGAAGCACGGTGGCTAGGAAAAACTCCCTAGGAAAAACTCCCTAGAAAGGCCAAAAACCTAGGAAGAAACCTAGAGAGGAACCAGGCTATGAGGGCTGGCCAGTCCTCTTCTGGCTGTGCAGGGTGGATATTATAACAGAACATGGTCAAAATGTTAAAATGTTAAAATGTTCATAAATGACCAGCATGGTCAAATAATAATAATCATAGTAGTTGTCGAGGGTGCAACAAGCACGTCCGGTGAACAGGTCAGGGTTCCATAGCCGCAGGCAGAACAGTTGAAACTGGAGCAGCAGCACGGCCAGGTGGACTGGGGACAGCAAGGAGTCATCATACCAGGTAGTCCTGAGGCATGGTCCTAGGGCTCAGGTCCTCCGAGAGAAAGACAGAAAGAGAGAAAGAGAGAATTAGAGAGAGCATATTTACATTCACACAGGACACCGGATAAGACAAGAGAAATACTCCAGATGTAACAGACTGACCCTAGCCCCCCGACACATAAACTACTGCAGCATAAATACTGGAGGCTGAGACAGGAGGGATCAGAAGACACTGTGGCCCCATCCGATGATACCCCCGGACAGGGCCAAACAGGCAGGATATAACCCCACCCACTTTGCCAAAGCACAGCCCCCACACCACTGGAGGGATGTCTACAACCACCAACTCACCGTCCGAAGACAAGGCCGAGTATAGCCCACAACGATCTCCGCCATGGCACAACCCAAGGGGGGGGGGGGGGGGGCGCCAACCCAGACAGGAAGACCACGTCAGTGACTCAACCCACTCAAGTGACGCACCCCTCCCATGGACGGCATGGAAGAACACCAGTAGGCCAGTGACTCAGCCTCTGTAAAAGGGTTAGATAACTAAACTGTTTTCACAATTAACATGCTGTTTCTTGTTTCAAGTATGTTTTATTATGAAAAGTACAATATAATCATATATACTTGTACAACTATGGAGCGCATGTCCACAAATAATTGTACAATTTCTTTTTCCAACATAAAAGACAAGAAATTATCACATTGGTATTTTAACAGTGTTATTGTAAGAGTTTAAATGTTTAAACAGAGGATACATCTAAAACAGGATAAAACAAGTGCAGTATGTTGTGAGAATGTTACTTTAACGTCGACTCATAACGTCACACTATAACGTCATGGGAGTCTTGTGGAAAGACTAACGGTGTTATTGTAAGAGGTCATGGGTCAAGGTCCTCACAATTATAGGAAGATGCGCATGTGTGTGTGAGATAGTGTGTCCAGAGTGTGAGTGTGTGTGTGTGTGTGTGTGTGTGTCCAGTGTGTGTGAGTCCAGTGTGTGTGTTTGTTTGTCTAGCGTGTGTGTTTGTCCAGTGTGTGTGTGTTTGTTTGTCTAGCGTGTGTGTTTGTCCAGTGTGTGTGTGTGTGTGTGTGTGTGTCCAGTGTGTGTGTGTGTGTGTGTGTGTGTGTTTGTCCAGTGTGTGTGTTTGTCCAGTGTGTGTGTGTGTGTGTGTGTGTGTGTTTGTGTGTGTCCAGTGTGTGTGAGTCCAGTGTGTGTGTGTGTGTGTGTGTGTGTGTGTGTCCAGTGTGTGTGTGTGTGAGTCCAGTGTGTGTGTGTGTTTGTTTGTCTAGTGTGTGTGTGTGTGTGTGTGTGTTTGTCCAGTGTGTGTGTGTGTGTGTGTGTTTGTGTTTGTCCAGTGTGTGTGTGTGTTTGTCCAGTGTGTGTGTGTGTGTTTGTCCAGTGTGTGTGTGTGTGTGTCCAGTGTGTGTGTGTGTGTGTCCAGTGTGTGTGTCCAGTGTGTGTGTGTGTGTGTTTGTCCAGTGTGTGTGTGTGTGTTTGTCCAGTGTGTGTGTGTGTGTGTTTGTCCAGTGTGTGTGTGTGTGTGTTTGTCCAGTGTGTGTGTGTGTGTGTTTGTCCAGTGTGTGTGTGTGTTTGTCCAGTGTGTGTGTGTGTGTGTGTGTGTGTGTGTGTGTGTGTGTGTGTTTGTCCAGTGTGTGTGTGTGTGTGTGTTTGTCCAGTGTGTGTGTGTGTGTGTTTGTCCAGTGTGTGTGTGTGTGTGTGTGTGTGTTTGTCCAGTGTGTGTGTGTGTGTGTGTGTGTTTGTCCAGTGTGTGTGTGTGTGTGTGTGTGTTTGTCCAGTGTGTGTGTGTGTGTGTGTGTTTGTCCAGTGTGTGTGTGTTTGTCCAGTGTGTGTGTGTGTGTGTCCCCAGTGTGTGTGTGTGTGTGTGTCCCCAGTGTGTGTGTGTCCAGTGTGTGTCCAGTGTGTGTGTGTGTGTCCAGTGTGTGAGTCCAGTGTGTGTGTGTGTGTGTGTGTGTTTGTCTAGTGTGTGTGTCCAGTGTGTGTGTGTCTGTGTGTATCCAGTGTTTGTGTGTGTGTGTGTGTCCAGTGTGTGTGTTTGTCCACTTTGTTTGTCCAGTGTGTGTGTGTGTGTGTGTGTATTTTTGTTTGACCAGTGTGTGTGTGTGTGTGCCCAGTGTGTGTGTGTGTGTGTGTGTGTGTGTGTGTGTGTGTGTGTGTGTGTGTGTGTGTGTGTGTGTGTGTCCAGTGTGTGTGTGTGTGTATGTGTGTGTGTGTATGTTTTTGTCCAGTGTGTGTGTGTGTGTGTGTGTGTGTTTGTGTGTCCAGAATGTGTTTGTGTGTGTTTGTTCAGTGTGTGTGTCTATTTTGTGTCCAGTGTGTGTGTGTGTGTGTGTGTGTGTGTGTGTGTGTGTGTGTGTGTGTGTGTGTGTGTGTGTGTGTCCATTTTGTGTCCAGTTTGTGTGTGTTCAGTGTGTGTGTGTTCAGTGTGTGTGTGTGTTGAGTGTGTGTGTGTTCAGTGTGTGTGTGTGTTGAGTGTGTGTGTGTTCAGTGTGTGTGTGTGTGTGTTCAGTGTGTGTTCAGTGTGTGTGTGTGTGTTCAGTGTGTGTTCAGTGTGTTCAGTGTGTGTGTGTGTGTGTGTTCAGTGTGTGTGTGTGTGTGTGTTCAGTGTGTGTGTGTGTGTGTGTGTGTGTGTGTGTCCAGTGTGTGTGTGTGTGTGTGTGTGTCCAGTGTGTGTGTGTGTGAGTCCAGTGTGTGTGTGTGTGTCCAGTGTGTGTGTGTGTGTGAGTCCAGTGTGTGTGTGTTTGTTTGTCTAGTGTGTGTGTGTGTGTGTGTGTGTGTGTGTGTGTGTTTGTTTGTCTAGTGTGTGTGTGTGTGTGTGTGTGTGTGTGTGTGTGTGTGTGTGTTTGTCCAGTGTGTGTGTGTGTGTGTGTCCAGTGTGTGTGTGTGTTTGTCCAGTGTGTGTGTGTGTGTGTCCAGTGTGTGTGTGTGAGTGTGTCCAGTGTGTGTGTGTGTGTGTGTGTGTGTGTGTTTGTCCAGTGTGTGTGTGTGTGTGTGTGTTTGTCCAGTGTGTGTGTGTGTGTGTGTGTTTGTCCAGTGTGTGTGTGTGTGTGTGTGTGTCCAGTGTGTGTGTGTGTGTGTGTGTGTGTGTTTGTCCAGTGTGTGTGTGTGTGTGTTTGTCCAGTGTGTGTGTGTGTGTGTTTGTCCAGTGTGTGTGTGTGTGTTTGTCCAGTGTGTGTGTGTGTGTGTTTGTCCAGTGTGTGTGTGTGTGTGTGTTTGTCCAGTGTGTGTGTGTGTGTGTGTGTTTGTCCAGTGTGTGTGTGTGTGTGTGTGTGTGTTTGTCCAGTGTGTGTGTGTTTGTCCAGTGTGTGTGTGTTTGTCCAGTGTGTGTGTGTGTGTGTCCAGTGTGTGTGTGTGTGTGTGTCCAGTGTGTGTCCAGTGTGTGTGTCCAGTGTGTGTGTGTGTGTCCAGTGTGTGTTTGTGTGTGTCCAGTGTGTGTGTGTGAGTCCAGTGTGTGTGTGTGAGTCCAGTGTGTGTGTGTGTGTGTGTGTGTTTGTCTAGTGTGTGTGTCCAGTGTGTGTGTGTCTGTGTGTATCCAGTGTTTGTGTGTGTGTGTGTGTCCAGTGTGTGTGTTTGTCCACTTTGTTTGTCCAGTGTGTGTGTGTGTGTGTGTGTGTGTGTGTGTGTATTTTTGTTTGACCAGTGTGTGTGTGTGTGTGTGTGCCCAGTGTGTGTGTGTGTGTGTGTGTGTGTGTGTGTGTGTCCAGTGTGTGTGTGTGTGTGTGTGTGTGTGTGTGTCCAGTGTGTGTGTGTGTATGTGTGTGTATGTTTTTGTCCAGTGTGTGTGTGTGTGTGTGTGTGTGTGTTTGTGTGTCCGGTGTGTGTTGAGTGTGTGTGTCCATTTTGTGTTCAGTGTGTGTGTGTTCAGTGTGTGTGTGTGTTGAGTGTGTTCAGTGTGTGTGTGTGTGTGTTCAGTGTGTGTGTGTGTGTTCAGTGTGTGTTCAGTGTGTGTTCAGTGTGTGTGTGTGTGTCCAGTGTGTGTGTGTTTGTGTGTGTCCAGTGTGTGTGTCCAGTGTGTGTTTGTGTGTGTGTCCAGTGTGTGTGTGTGTGTGTCCAGTGTGTGTGTGTGTGTGTGTGTGTGTGTGTGTTCAGTGTGTGTGTGTGTGTGTGTGTGTGTGTGTGTTCAGTGTGTGTGTGTGTCTGTGTCCAGTGTGTGTGTGTGTGTGTGTGTGTGTGTGTGTGTGTGTGTGTGTGTCAGATTATTATTTCAGGGACACTATATTATATAGTGGATGGATGTTTTTGTTGTTATTCTGTCTCTCACTGTTCAAATAAACCATTAAAATTATAGACTGATCCTTTCTTTGTCAGTGGGCAAACGTACAAAATCAGCAGGGGATCAAATACTTTTTTCCCCCACTGTATATGGGGCTTTGGTGACAAAACGGATTGCACTGTGATAGACTGCATCCAATTTATTGAGTAGGGTATTGGAAGCTATTTTGTAAATGACATCGCCGAAGTCGAGGATCGGTAGGATGGTCAGTTTTATAAGGGTATGTTTGGCAGCATGAGTGAAGGATGCTATGTTGCGAAATAGGAAGCCAATTCTAGATTTAATTTTGGATTGGAGATGCTTATAGTGAGTCTGGAAGGAGAGTTTACAGTCTAACCAGACACCTAGGTATTTGTAGTTGTCCACATATTCTAAGTCAGAACCGTCCAGAGTAGTGATGCTGGACAGGCGGGCAGGTGCAGGCAGCGATCGGTTGAAGAGCATGCATTTAGTTTTACTTGTATTTAAGAGCAGTTGGAGGCCACGGAAGGAGAGTTGTATGGCATTGAAGCTCGTCTGGAGGTTAGTTAACACAGTGTCCAAAGAAGGGCCAGAAGTATACAGAATAACACCAATAACAGAGGGGGTCTGATCTTTGTGCCTCTGTAAATTTCTCATTCATCATCATTAATGATTCATTCATGATTATTCATAATCATGGTAGCATCCACATGAATGTATTAGTGTTCAGAAACATCTTCTATTCTTACTGACAATACAAGTGAAATGACTCCAAAATGACAGGACATTATTCACCGTTCAGTTTCTATTAGGAAAAACATCATCCAAAACACAACCAAGACAAACTGCAAAATGAATTCAACAAGTTAGTAGAATCACAGGCTTGATGTAATCACTGCAGGCATGGAACATGGGACTAAATACTAAACTTATGACAACTTTAATACAATATAAGTGAATTTGTCCGAATATGTACAACTTTTTCAAATGGGAGAACTAAATACATAAAGTGCTTTCCTTTCTTAACAGTAACACAGCTATGTATGAAAATACCCTCAAATAAAAGGTGACATTCTGTACTGTCACCTAATATGAAACATCTCAAATCCAAAATGCTGGAGCATAGCACCACATTTAAAACTGTAAGCTTCACTGTCCAAACACATATGGTGTGGACTATGTTTGTCTGGTAAACACATGTGGATCTGGTGAACAGTTACCACTTGTTGACCAACGAAAGGAATACTGACCTCAGAGTCTCCAGTTTACAGTGTGGATCCTCCAGTCCAGCAGAGAGCAGCTCCACTCCTGAATCCTTCAGGTCATTGTTACTCAGGTCCAGCTCTCTCAGGTGTGAGGGGTTTGACCTCAGAGCTGAGACCAGAGAATCACAGCCTTCCTCTGTGACTAGACAGCCTGACAGCCTGAAAAGGGTCAAATCATATTAAAATCACACTGCTATGCTTTGGTGGTGAAAAAAGTGGCAGTATCATTTTTCAACATATTCAGATATCAGTGTCCTGAAACCTTCCATATCTATTCGTAAAATAATGTATCATCATTAAAAATGACAAATTATCAAAGTTTTGCCTGCAGATAGAAACATGTATAGTACAAATATTTGAGTAGACTGACCAGACCAGTTTAAAAGCAGTATCAGTCAAAAGACAGACAGTGAGGTATCAGATTTAGATTGTATTGAGTATACAGTCCACACCATATCTATTTTGACAGTGAAGATAACATTTTAAATGTGGCTCTAAACTCCAACATTTTGGATTTCAGATCAAATGTTTCAAATGAGGTGACAGTATATAATGTCACCTTTTATTTGAGGATATTTTCATACATATCTGTTTCAACATTTAGAAAAATGAAAGCACTTTATGTATCTAGTCCCCCTATTTAAAGAAGTCATATGTTTTCTGACCAATTCACTCATAGTGTATTAAATTAGTCAAAAGTTAAGTATTTGGTCCCATATTCTTTGACTGCCATGATTGAGAAAGATCATGAATAATAATGAGTGAGAGAGTTACAGAGGCTACAACAAAACATGCTAACCTCTCACCATTACCAATAACAGAGGTTACAACAAAACATGCTAACCTCTCACCATTACCAATAACAGATGCTACAACAAAACATGCTAACCTCTCACCATTACCAATAACAGAGGCTACAACAAAACATGCTAACCTCTCACCATTACCAATAACAGAGGCTACAACAAAACATGCTAACCTCTCACCATTACCAATAACAGAGGTTACAACAAAACATGCTAACCTCTCACCATTACCAATAACAGAGGCTACAACAAAACATGCTAACCTCTCACCATTACCAATAACAGAGACTACAACAAAACATGCTAACCTCTCACCATTACCAATAACAGAGGATACAACAAAACATGCTAACCTCTCACCATTACCAATAACAGAGGCTACAACAAAACATGCTAACCTCTCACCATTACCAATAACAGAGGATACAACAAAACATGCTAACCTCTCACCATTACCAATAACAGAGACTACAACAAAACATGCTAACCTCTCACCATTACCAATAACAGAGGCTACAACAAAACATGCTAACCTCTCACCATTACCAATAACAGAGGCTACAACAAAACATGCTAACCTCTCACCATTACCAATAACAGAGACTACAACAAAACATGCTAACCTCTCACCATTACCAATAACAGAGGCTACAACAAAACATGCTAACCTCTCACCATTACCAATAACAGAGGCTACAACAAAACATGCTAACCTCTCACCATTACCAATAACAGTGGCTACAACAAAACATGCTAACCTCTCACCATTACCAATAACAGAGGCTACAACAAAACATGCTAACCTCTCACCATTACCAATAACAGAGGCTACAACAAAACATGCTAACCTCTCACCATTACCAATAACAGAGGCTACAACAAAACATGCTAACCTCTCACCATTACCAATAACAGAGGCTACAACAAAACATGCTAACCTCTCACCATTACCAATAACAGAGGCTACAACAAAACATGCTAACCTCTCACCATTACCTATAACAGAGGCTACAACAAAACATGCTAACCTCTCACCATTACCAATAACAGAGGCTACAACAAAACATGCTAACCTCTCACCATTAACAATAACAGAGGGGGTTTGATCTTTGTTAGTAGAATCACAAGCCTCACTGCAGGTGTCAGGAATCCCGCTTCCTGAGTCTGTTTCTGCCTGAGCTGACTGTTTTCTGTTTGGAGTCTAAGGGTGCGTTCAGAAACCTATCTGGTTGCCAGGCGACGAAGTTAGGCGGGAGATCTAGTGATTACCCTACACCTGCATCTCATCAACCTTCTGCACACCTGGTCCTGATCATCACCTCTTCATAAGCCCTGAGCTGACATCCATTCCCTGCTGGATCTTTAGCAACGAACAGCCTCATGTTTCCTGAGCTAGTCTTGTTGTTTTGTTCTTGTTACTGGTTACTCCCCCCCCCGTTTACTCTGTCTACAGTCATCCTCCCGGAACATTCAACTCCCTTGCCTGGCCGTCGGTGGATACAGTGACGTCATTGAATCCACCCATCTACTCTCATCAACTCACCTCCGCTGCCGCTCCGTCTCCTGGATCACTCAAATTACACATCAAGACTACCAATAAATACTCACCTTCATTTTACTCACCTGGTCTGCTTCTGGGTTCTGTCTTAGAGAAACGTGACAGCAGGCATGGAATATGGGACAACATGCTAAACTTATGACTACTTTAATACACTATAAGTAATATGTCCGAATAATTACGACTTTTTCAAATGGGAGAACTACATGCATAAAGTACTTTCATATCTGATAATACTGACCTCAGAGTCTCCAGTTTACAGTGGGGATTCTCCAGTCCAGCAGAGAGCAGCTTCACTCCTGAATCCTTCAGGTCATTGTTACTCAGGTCCAGATCTCTCAGGTGTGAGGGGTTTAACCTCAGAGCTGAGACCAGAGAATCACAGCCTTCCTCTGTGACTCCACAGCCTGACAGCCTGACAAAGAGATCATGACTTCAAACACATTGTTAATTTAGTGTAGAAGGACAATGGCAGATGCATTTGGTTAATTCTCCCAAACAACATATATATTCTTCTTCTGTGTCCTAGAATTGTATGGTCATATTGTTATACTAATGTGAAAATCAATGCATTTATTCACACACACACACACCACACACACACACACACACACAGGACACACACACACACACACACACACACAGTCAGCATATAACGTTGTCCAAGTGTTGGTCAGAATGTTTGTCTTGACCAGCCTGAAAAGTCAAACATGTCTGATATGAACATTGACATAAACCCTCTACATACTTGAGTTTCTCCAGTCTGCAGTGTGGATCCTCCAGTCCAGCAGAGAGCAGTCTGACTCCTGAGTCTCCTGGGTGATTGTTACTCAGGTCCAGCTCTCTCAGGTGTGAGGGGTTTGACCTCAGAGCTGAGACCAGAGAAGCACAGCCTTCCTCTGTGACTCCACAGCCTGACAGCCTGCAACGAGATCATCATGACTTCACAAACACACTGTTAATTTAACACCAGTAGTGTTGAAGGACAATGGAAGATGCATTTGGTTTATTCTCTCAAACAACATATAGATTCATCTTCCGTCAGCTACAATTGTATGGTCATATTGTTATACTAATGTGAAAATCAATGCATTTATTCAATGTTTTCAATGTAATATTATACACATATTATAATGCATATTTTTCTTTAACCTGAATATTTCTTCCTGATGATTAGATTTTATATGTCATTTTATGTACTCACAGAAATGCACTGGAGGCTTTGAACACTGGCAGCAGCCTCAGAAGACCTTCCTCTGATCTGGAGTATTTCTTCAGGTCAAACACATCCAGCTCCTTTTCTGAAGTCAGCAACACAAAGACCAGAGCTGACCACTGTGCAGGTGACAGGTTGGGTTTTGAGAGACTTCCTGATCTCAGGTAGCTTTGGATCTCCTCCACTAGAGAATGGTCATTCAGTTCATTCAGACAGTGGAACAGATTGATGCTCCTCTCTGGAGAGGGATTCTCCCTGATCTTCTCCTTGATGTACTTGACTGTCTCTTCATGGCTCTGTGAGCTGCTTCTTGTCTTTGTCAGTAGACCTCGTAAGTGCTTCTGATTGGACTCCAGTGAGAGGCCCAGAAGGAAGCGGAGGAACAGGTCCAGGTTTCCCATCTCACTTTGTAAGGCTTTATCCACAGCACTCTTGTAGACAGTAACTTCAGACTTGTCTCTGTACAGCAGAGAAAAGATACTGGAATTTGTTTGCTGTTTGTCCACGAGATTCTCATTTTTGTTGATGAATGAGAGGAACACATATACAGCAGCCAGAAACTCCTGAATGCTCAGATGAACGAAGCAGTACACCTTGTCCTGGTACAGCCCACATTCCTCTTTAAAGAGCTGTGTGCACAATCCTGAGTACACTGAGGCTTCATTGACATCAATGCCAGCCTCTTTCAGGTCTTCTTCATAGAAAATCAGATTGCCCTTCACAAGCTGTTGAAAAGCCAGTTTTCCCAGTGACAGAATGCTCTCATTATTCAAGTGTGGATCTGTCTCTTCTTTCCCAAGATACTTTTCATTCTTCTGTTTGGTATGAAACACCACAAGGTGTGTGTACATCTCAGTCAGAGTCTTGGGCATCTCTTCTCTCTTATGTTTCAGCATGTGTTCGAGGACTGTTGCAGAAATCCAACAGAAGACTGGAATGTGGCACATGATGTGGAGGCTCCTTGATGTCTTTATGTGTGAGATGATTCTGCTGGCCAGCTCCTCATCACTGAATCTCTTTCTGAAGTACTCCTCCTTCTGTGGGTCATTGAACCCTCGTACCTCTGTCACCTGGTCAACACACCCTGAAGGGATCTTATTGGCTGCTGCAGGTCGGGTAGTTATCCAGAGGAGAGCAGAGGGAAGCAGATTTCCCTTGATGAGATTTGTCAGCAGAACATCCACTGAGGTTGACTCTGTGACGTCACAACAGATCTTGTTCTTCTGGAAGTCTAGGGGCAGTCGGCACTCATCCAGACCATCAAAGATTAACACAACTTTGTACTTGTTGTAGATGGAGATTCTTGATTGTTTGGTTTCCATTGAGAAGTGATTGACAAGTTCAATCAAAGTGTGTTTGTCCCCTTTCATCAAATTCAGCTCCCGAAAAGGGATTGAAAACACAAATTGAACATCCTGATTGGCTTTTCCTTCAGCCCAGTCCAGAATGAACTTCTGCACAGAGACTGTTTTTCCAATGCCAGCGACTCCCTTTGTCAGCACAGTTCTGATAAGTTTGTCTTGTCCAGTTAAGGGTTTGAAGATGTCGTTACATTTGACTGCAGTCTCTGGTCTTGCTTGTTTCCTGGTTGTTGTCTCAATCTGTCTCAGCTCATGTTCATTATTGACCTGTCCTGTTCCACACTCTGTGATGTAGAGCTCTGTGTAGATCTTATTGAGAAGTGTTGGGTTTCCTTGTTTAGCGATCCCCTCAAATACACATTGAAACTTCTTCTTTAGATTAGATTTGAGTTCACGTTGGCAAATCACAGCAAGCTCATCTGAATGAAGAAATAGCACAGAGGATATTAATATTACGTCTGTTTTAATGCCTACAGTATTGTAGGACTGTTATAACATTTTAAATTATAATCATTTATTCTCTTAAACCAGAAGATAATCGGCCTATACTATAATATAATATAATATATAATGTTATAATATAGGAAAGTTATATTAGGAAAATTATAACTTTGTATTCTGAATATTTTCCTTGGTGCCCCGATCTCCTAGTTAATTACAGTTAAAAGATTAATCAGTTTAATCGCGTGATAATAATTACAGGGAGTTATTTTGATAAATATGTCTTCAAGTTAATGGTGCCCAAAGACACGACAGTATACATGTGTAAATGTTTTCATAATGCATTACAGACTGGTGTGACTGATTATATTATTATTGGTATTATTGGTGGTATTATTAATGTTGTCTCTCTCTCTCTCTCTCTCTCTCTCTAAATTAATCAACACAACACATCCCTGCTGCTACTTGATGAGGTCACTAGGTGTTGTGTTAAGGCTGCTACAATATCACTGAGTTACACAGCTACTTTAGCTGTACTTTAGCTACAGCTTTTAAATGTTATAAAACTGCATTCAACATGAGGCAGACAGATCTTACATTTCTCCAGTGTGTCAGCAAGCTCCTTCTGGTTCATTTTCCTCAGGACGTGCAGTGTGATCTTCAGAGCCCCCTCTCTGGCACTGCTCTCCTGCTTCTCATCTTCAGCATCCACCACTTCCTTATCCAGCTTCTGACTCTCAAAGCCTTCTGGGAGTTCTGGACTAAGAATCCTCTTGAACATCTTCAGCTCGTTCTTCACAAATGTCATCATTTTCTCTTCAAGCAACTAAAATAAATAAAGTAAATAAGTTAATCAAGAGAAGAAATGCTTTCTCATTAACACATTAATGAATGATTGACAGATCAACTTTACTTGAGATAAACAAAAACAAATGTACATAACAGGACCACATACACTGAATATAGAGTCCAGGTCTGTTTGATGACTCTGGGAAGACTGACCACTGAGAATCTCTGACTCTGATCTCTCCTGTTGGTTTCTGTGCACAAAACATGAGATTACATCTCCTCATCCAGGGAGTGTGTGCACACACACACACACACACACACACACACACACACACACACACACACACACACACACACACACACACACACACACACACACACACACACACACACACACACACACACACACACACACAGGGAGGGAATATTGTGTTTGTTTAATATTGTTTTAGGACTATGAAAATGGACTAAAGTATTAGCCTATGGATTATGAAAACAACCAAAAGAAATGTGAAAATGGGAGAGGAGAAATGACTAGAGACAGTGTTGTTTAACTCACTGACCATGACCCATGAGTTCTTCTTACCTTTGTTCAGTAGAAAAGTCTCCCTCTCTAAAGGATATAGGAGGATTCATAGACCAGTCACTCTTCATGGACACACAGCTGGGAACAGGGGAGGCTGGTCTCTCCTGCTTGATTGGTCTTCAACACAACAGAGACAAACATTACATCTCTCTTCTACTCTGAGCTCAGATGGGGAAACAAGTGTTTCATTCCAAAACGCTAAATATCCATTTTCAGAAATGTTGCGAAATGTAATTTTATTCTTTAAAGAAATTATTAAACCACTACAAGGCTTTATAAAGGCTTTTAACGTTTGTAATTTCCACTTCAAAATGTCAGACTTTATTTGATGGAAAAAAATGGATCAACCACTATAAAAAATGTCCCTCAATTTACAATCCACACGAACAAACACATTTGCTGCTGTTTTCCTGCTGTGAGAAACTGGGTCAAATTAAGAGATGGCATCTGTAAGTGCATTCATCTTTAGATATCTAGGTGGATATATAGATATCTAGGTGGATATATAGATGTCTAGGTGGATATATAGATATCTAGGTGGATATATAGATATCTAGGTGGATATATAGATATCTAGGTGGATATATAGATGTCTAGGTGGATATATAGATATCTAGGTGAGACAACCACATATCCCAGTCAAATATACAGGATACCAACATTCCATTCCTGTTAAACAATGGATATACAGCATTTAGCAACAAAACACATTTTCACACACACATCTAAAATCTAGAACAAAATAGTCAGCTCACCTCTTAGCTTTGGTATCATGTCCCCCAGAGACACTCATTTTAGAGGCAGGGCCCCCCTCCTCTCTCTCCCCAGAGACACTCATTTTAGAGGCAGGGTCCCCCTCCTCTCTCTCCCCAGAGAGACTCATTTTAGAGGCAGGACCCCCCTCCTCTCTCTCCCCAGAGACACTCATTTTAGAGCAGTGACCCCTAAACAGAGATCCAACATGTTGGTTGTGGTTAACACAGTGACAACTAAACAGAGATCCAGCATGTTGGTTGTGGTTAACACAGTGACAACTAAACAGAGATCCAACATGTTGGTTGTGGTTAACACAGTGATGTCCTAAACAGAGATCCAGCATGTTGGTTGTGGTTAACACAGGGCCAACTAATTATTGAATGTAAATTGTTCTCATTTATTCATTCTCTTAGAAATAAAACATTTCCTAACAGACATATCCAAACAGTCAGGTGATTTAATGCATCACGTGAACATGTAATCCTGACTGATATTTGCCACCTCATCTCCATGTTTAGTGTCAATAATAATAATAATAATAATAACAATAATAATAATAATAATAATAACAATAATAATAATAATAATAATAACAATAATAATAATAATAATAATAACAATAATAATAATAATAGTAATAATAATAGTAATAATAATAATAATAATAATAATAATAACAATAATAATAATAATAATAATAATAATAATAGTAATAATAATAGTAATAATAATAGTAATAATAATAATAATAATAATAATAATAATAATAATACTAATAATAATAATAATAATAATAACAATAATATAATGTGTCACTCTTCGTTAAGGCAGGGGTTCCCAGATGTGCTTGGTGACCCACCAACGGAGGTGTTTTTGAGGTGGGTTGAACGGTGAAAACCAAACCATCTGACATGGATAATCCTGTGTTCTGATGCTCTAACATGATAACAACATCAGTGGGGGCCTAATTGTCTAGCTTTTATTCAGCTGATTGAAAATTATCAAAGATTATATGCTATAATTGAAAAAGTCCATTATCTTTTCTACATACTTTCTATTTGGTTTTAGTCGTTTAATAAGTTAATACTGAAAATATTTGTTTTTGGCAATGTCATCCCTCGACCCACCTGTACCCCTGCCGTGATCCACAAGTGGTCCTGACAGAGTTCACATAGGCTACCAGTAGCAGGACTCATCACCTTCAAATCAGTTTCATTCTAAATAACTGAGCATGTAGCAATATTATCTAAACATTTCCTACAGAGACCATCAGGTCATCATCAATATAAAGGATATTATCTAAACATTTCCTACAGAGACCATCAGGTCATCATCAATATAAAGGATATTATCTAAACATTAACTACAGAGACCATCAGGTCATCATCAATATAAAGGATATTATCTAAACATTTCCTACAGAGACCATCAGGTCATCATCAATATAAAGGATATTATCTAAACATTTCCTACAGAGACCATCAGGTCATCATCAATATAAAGGATATTATCTAAACATTTCCTACAGAGACCATCAGGTCATCATCAATATAAAGGATATTATCTAAACATTTCCTACAGAGACCATCAGGTCATCATCAATATAAAGGATATTTAAAAACATTACCTACAGAGACCATCAGGTCATCATCAATATAAAGGATATTATCTAAACATTTCCTACAGAGACCATCAGGTCATCATCAATATAAAGGATATTATCTAAACATTACCTACAGAGACCATCAGGTCATCATCAATATAAAGGATATTATCTAAACATTACCTACAGAGACCATCAGGTCATCATCAATATAAAGGATATTATCTAAACATTACCTACAGAGACCATCAGGTCATCATCAATATAAAGGATATTATCTAAACATTTCCTACAGAGACCATCAGGTCATCATCAATATAAAGGATATTATCTAAACATTTCCTACAGAGACCATCAGGTCATCATCAATATAAAGGATATTATCTAAACATTTCCTACAGAGACCATCAGGTCATCATCAATATAAAGGATATTATCTAAACATTAACTACAGAGACCATCAGGTCATCATCAATATAAAGGATATTATCTAAACATTACCTACAGAGACCATCAGGTCATCATCAATATAAAGGATATTATCTAAACATTACCTACAGAGACCATCAGGTCATCATCAATATAAAGGATATTATCTAAACATTTCCTACAGAGACCATCAGGTCATCATCAATATAAAGGATATTATCTAAACATTTCCTACAGAGACCATCAGGTCATCATCAATATAAAGGATATTATCTAAACATTACCTACAGAGACCATCAGGTCATCATCAATATAAAGGATATTATCTAAACATTTCCTACAGAGACCATCAGGTCATCATCAATATAAAGGATATTATCTAAACATTTCCTACAGAGACCATCAGGTCATCATTAATATAAAGGATATTATCTAAACATTACCTACAGAGACCATCAGGTCATCATCAATATAAAGGATATTATCTAAACATTTCCTACAGAGACCATCAGGTCATCATCAATATAAAGGATATTTAAAAACATTTCCTACAGAGACCATCAGGTCATCATCAATATAAAGGATATTATCTAAACATTTCCTACAGAGACCATCAGGTCATCATCAATATAAAGGATATTTAAAACGTTTCCTACAGAGACCATCAGGTCATCATCAATATAAAGGATATTATCTAAACATTACCTACAGAGACCATCAGGTCATCATCAATATAAAGGATATTATCTAAACATTACCTACAGAGACCATCAGGTCATCATCAATATAAAGGATATTATCTAAACATTTCCTACAGAGACCATCAGGTCATCATCAATATAAAGGATATTATCTAAACATTTCCTACAGAGACCATCAGGTCATCATCAATATAAAGGATATTATCTAAACATTACCTACAGAGACCATCAGGTCATCATCAATATAAAGGATATTATCTAAACATTTCCTACAGAGACCATCAGGTCATCATCAATATAAAGGATATTATCTAAACATTTCCTACAGAGACCATCAGGTCATCATCAATATAAAGGATATTATCTAAACATTTCCTACAGAGACCATCAGGTCATCATCAATATAAAGGATATTATCTAAACATTTCCTACAGAGACCATCAGGTCATCATCAATATAAAGGATATTTAAAAACATTTCCTACAGAGACCATCAGGTCATCATCAATATAAAGGATATTATCTAAACATTTCCTACAGAGACCATCAGGTCATCATCAATATAAAGGATATTATCTAAACATTTCCTACAGAGACCATCAGGTCATCATCAATATAAAGGATATTATCTAAACATTTCCTACAGAGACCATCAGTTTGTTCAGCAATATAAAGGATCATATCTCAAGCCTGCTCTCTCTATTGAATGTTTGACGACTTAACTTCATAATAATTAGCCTAGACTTACCAGAGTCTGTCTGTCTTTCCTTCAAATCAACACATTTATCCGACTTCTAATTGTACTGAGAAATATGTGCCACAGTTTCTACAGCCATTTTGTAACTGCGTGGGCTACAAACTTATTTACAATTTCACGTGAGGAAATCACATATTTTCTGACGCTCTTGCAGAGGAAGTAGTCTATATTACAAACTTCAAAATCCTTTTTATATTCATCTCAAATACACAACAAGTTTTAAATTCCCTACATTGCAGGAAAGTTCTCATGCAAAAGGTTATACAATTCAGATCCTGTACAGGGTTTGTCTTTGGTTTCGGGAAGGCTGAAAGATAACATTGAAATCCCCCCAAGTATTGCAAACAGGATGTTAACTTAGTCACAAGGTTGCGCTAACTACAGTAGTGTTGCAAAATCCTTTACACCCCACTCTTCCCCATCAGTCTTAAGAACAAAACATGTGGTTTAATGTAGATACATTTAGATACAACAGAAACAACATGTGGTATTCTCAACTTCTCTTTTAACAGAACAGAGACATTTCAGAGGAGGCTGGTGGGAAGTGTTATATGGGTTCATTTTTATGGCTGAAATGGAATAAATAAATGAATTCCATTTATTCCATTCCAGTCTTTACACTGAGCCTGTCCTCATAATGCTCCTCCACCAGCCTCCTCTGGTTTGTATGTGAAAGTATGCAGGTATTCATGTTGTTGTGGAGGCAAATTATATTTAAACAAAATACTTTTAAAAGGTACAATGCAGCCGTAAAAATAAAATAAAATCAGATGTGAAAATGGTGCATTTCTAAGTTTTATAGAAAAAATATGAAGTTAAAAAGTTCTACCTGATGACATCATCAAAAGTTGAATCATTTTAAAAGCAGTGATTTTTCAAACACAATTAGATTGTCAGTGGTGTGGGGAGCAATAAAATGTCCTCTACTGGGCTAGAAACTCATTGCAGGTTTTGAAAATCACCGTTTTTAAAGAGTTTTCTTCTTATTTTATTTAACTACAGATCATAGAAATGTGAAAGGTGCTGTTTTCAGAAATATAGATACTGTTTTGGTGCTGGAGAGGATGAATATGAGGTTGAAAAGTGCAGGATTTGCCTTTTAACACTAGAATCAGTCCTGCTCCCTGACTTTTAACACTAGAATCAGTCCTGCTCCCTGCCTTTTAACACTAGAATCAGTCCTGCTCCCTGCCTTTTAACACTAGAATCAGTCCTGCTCCCTGCCTTTTAACACTAGAATCAGTCCTGCTCCCTGACTTTTAACACTAGAATCAATCCTGCTCCCTGCCTTTTAACACTAGAATCAGTCCTGCTCCCTGACTTTTAACACTAGAATCAGACCTGCTCCCTGCCTTTTAACACTAGAATCAGTCCTGCTCCCTGACTTTTAACACCAGAATCAATCCTGCTCCCTGCCTTTTAACACTAGAATCAGTCCTGCTCCCTGACTTTTAACACTAGAACCAGTCCTGCTCCCTGACTTTTAACACTAGAATCAGACCTGCTCCCTGACTTTTAACACTAGAATCAGTCCTGCTCCCTGACTTTTAACACTAGAATCAGACCTGCTCCCTGACTTTTAACACTAGAATCAATCCTGCTCCCTGACTTTTAACACTAGAATCAGTCCTGCTCCCTGACTTTTAACACTAGAATCAGACCTGCTCCCTGACTTTTAACACTAGAATCAGTCCTGCTCCCTGACTTTTAACACTAGAATCAGACCTGCTCCCTGACTTTTAACACTAGAATCAGTCCTGCTCCCTGACTTTTAACACTAGAATCAGACCTGCTCCCTGACTTTTCCTAAATGTTTGTATTTTACACTGCTAATTTGTGTGAATTTTGAAATCAAGAAGAGAAAAGAGCCTTTTGACCAGTTTTTTCCCACCTACTACCTGCCCACCAAGACAATGTGCTGTTGGACCTTGGTACCCAGCCAGCCACTAATGAGTCTCCCTTTCCTCACTGAATAAATGGGACGTAATTGTGCACCTTATATGATAATATAAGTTTTTACCTTTATTTAACTAGGCAAATCAGTTAAGAACAAATTCTTAGTTTCAATGACAGCCTACTAGGGAACAGTGGGTTAACTGCCTTGTTCAGGGGCAGAACGACAGATTTTTACCTTCTCAGCTCAGGGATTCGATCCAGCAACCTTTCAAGTACTGGCTCAACACTCTAACCACTAGGCTACCTGCCGCCTCTACACTCTAACCACTAGGCTACCTGCCACCCCTCCACTCTAACCACTAGGCTACCTGCCGCCTCACACTCTAACCACTAGGCTACCTGCCGCCTCAACACTCTAACCACTAGGCTACCTGCCGCCTCTACACTCTAACCACTAGGCTACCTGCCACCCCTCCACTCTAACCACTAGGCTACCTGCCGCCTCACACTCTAACCACTAGGCTACCTGCCGCCTCTACACTCTAACCACTAGGCTACCTGCCGCCCCTCCACTCTAACCACTAGGCTACCTGCCGCCTCTACACTCTAACCACTAGGCTACCTGCCGCCTCTACACTCTAACCACTAGGCTACCTGCCGCCTCTACACTCTAACCACTAGGCTACCTGCCACCCCTCCACTCTAACCACTAGGCTACCTGCCGCCTCTACACTCTAACCACTAGGCTACCTGCCGTCCCTCCACTCTAACCACTAGGCTACCTGCCGTCCCTCCACTCTAACCACTAGGTTACCTGTCGTCCCCAAATGAGGCCTAACTGAATGATAAGAAGGATGAAGGGGTTGATTTAATGTAGAAAGACAATAGTGTAATGATGAGTTTGTGTTATGCCTATTTATCAGCAGCAAATCATTTGACCACACCCCCTTGTGGGTTAATAATATTCTCTTTTATGTTTTACTTTCCACAAATAAACTGTTGTGGGTCTGTTTTATTGACTGTAACTCGAACACTAATCACATGTATTGTAAGGAAATGAACACATGCTATGAGTTACAGTAGGCCTTTAGAGTGATGTAAAACATGTCCTGGACTCTGTCCAAGTTGATGAGCGGGAAACAAACAATAGCAGTCAACCTTCACAGCCGGCCCATCGACACTACTCCTAAACTATACCACAACTAATTTCACACATGATAAGAGTTATCCTGATCAGCTGGCCCATCGACACTACTCCTAAACTGTACCAAAACTAATTTCACACATGATAAGAGTTATCCTGATCAGCTGGCCCATCGACACTACTCCTAAACTATACCAAAACTAATTTCACACATGATAAGAGTTATCCTGATCAGCTGGCCCATCGACACTACTCCTAAACTGTACCAAAACTAATTTCACACATGATAAGAGTTATCCTGATCAGCTGGCCCATCGACACTACTCCTAAACTGTACCAAAACTAATTTCACACATGATAAGAGTTATCCTGATCAGCTGGCCCATCGACACTACTCCTAAACTGTACTAAAACTAATTTCACACATGATAAGAGTTATCCTGATCAGCTGGCCCATCGACACTACTCCTAAACTATACCAAAACTAATTTCACACATGAAAATAGTTAGCCTGTAGACAAGGTTACGTTTACAATAATCTGATGAGTGACAATATTAGGCCTATCAGTTGTCATATTGAACATGAAGAGATGTGAGCATCTTGTAATTGACAGATGCAGTGAAAGGAGCATCTCTTTATCAAATCCTCCTTCAGAGTCACATGCAGGTAAAACATTGTGATTTCCATATAGTACTGTATCTGAAAGAGCAGATTCTGCAGGTAAAACATTGTGATTTCTATATAATACTGTATCTGAAAGAGCAGATTCTGCAGGTAAAACATTGTGATTTCTATATAGTACTGTATCTGAAAGAGCAGATTCTGCAGGTAACACATTGTGATTTCTATATAATACTGTATCTGAAAGAGCAGATTCTGCAGGTTAAACATTGTGATTTCTATATAGTACTGTATCTGAAAGAGCAGATTCTGCAGGTTAAACATTGTGTTTCTATATAGTACTGTATCTGAAAGAGCAGATTCTGCAGGTTAAACATTGTGATTTCTATATAGTACTGTATCTGAAAGAGCATATTCTGCAGGTTAAACATTGTGATTTCTATATAGTACTGTATCTGAAAGAGCAGATTCTGCAGGTTAAACATTGTGATTTCTATATAGTACTGTATCTGAAAGAGCAGATTCTGCAGGTTAAACATTGTGTTTCTATATAGTACTGTATCTGAAAGAGCAGATTCTGCAGGTTAAACATTGTGATTTCTATATAGTACTGTATCTGAAAGAGCAGATTCTGCAGGTTAAACATTGTGATTTCTATATAGTACTGTATCTGAAAGAGCAGATTCTGCAGTTTCCTTGACACTTACCTTTATCAAATAACTCTCAACATTCAAGAGGTGCAGCTTTATTTCCAAAGTTCAATTTTTCTTCAACAATATCCGTGTTGTCCATGTTTTAATCACATGACCACTCCAGCAGCAGCATTGATCTGGCAACTAAGCAAAAACTATTAACATAATCAAATTAAAATCTGCTATTCTGTCGTCAATGGATGAACGGCCAATAGAAACCAGATAGAAACTGATCGTGGTGCATGTGACTTCAGTTCTGGTTAGCCACAGATGTCCAAACCAACTTGCTCAAGGTCTTTCCATGTCTGGGGAAAGATGAAACCAGGCCAGCGGGTGAGTGACTGTCTGAGACTGTGGTTTTGAGTCATGTGGAGCCTTACATGGAAAAAGGCAGAAAGGGGGAGCTTCCCTCCTCTGCGCAAAACAAAATATCTGCTGAGAGTGGTAAAGCAACACTCACAGTGTGATGGAGAGTGGTAAAACAACACTCACAGTGTGATGGAGAGAGGTAAAGCAACACTCACAGTGTGATGGAGAGTGGTAAAACAACACTCACGGTGTGATGGAGCGAGGTAATGCAACAATCACGGTGTGATGGAGAGACGTAAAGCAACACTTACGGTGTGATGGAGAGAGGTAAAGCAACACTCACGGTGTGATGGAGAGAGGTAAAGCAACACTCACGGTGTGATGGAGAGAGGTAAAGCAACACTCACAGTGTACAGATGTAAAATAAATAAGTGTTTGCTTCCTCAGCACGATGCACCTCACTGTTGCCACCGTCAGTGACCAGAAGAAGAAACCGGAGACAGTAACAGACTACAATCACACAAAGGTTTAAACAGTATCTCTACCATCTAGCCAGGCCATTACAGTATATACAGTATCTCTACCATCTAGCCAGGCCATTACAGTATATACAGTATCTCTACCATCTAGCCAGGCCATTACAGTATATACAGTATATCTACCATCTAGCCAGGCCATTACAGTATATACAGTATCTCTACCATCTAGCCAGGTCATTACAGTATATACAGTATCTCTACCATCTAGCCAGGCCATTACAGTATATACAGTATCTCTACCATCTAGCCAGGTCATTACAGTATATACAGTATCTCTACCATCTAGCCAGGCCATTACAGTATATACAGTATCTCTACCATATACAGGCACCAACTAGTATCCCCTTTATGATCTAGCCAGGCCATTACAGTATATACAGTATCTCTACCATCTAGCCAGGTCATTACAGTATATACAGTATCTCTACCATCTAGCCAGGCCATTACAGTATATACAGTATCTCTACCATCTAGCCAGGTCATTACAGTATATACAGTATCTCTACCATCTAGCCAGGTCATTACAGTATATACAGTATCTCTACCATCTAGCCAGGCCATTACAGTATATACAGTATCTCTACCATCTAGCCAGGCCATTACAGTATATACAGTATCTCTACCATCTAGCCAGGCCATTACAGTATATACAGTATCTCTACCATCTAGCCAGGTCATTACAGTATATACAGTATCTCTACCATCTAGCCAGGTCATTACAGTATATACAGTATCTCTACCATCTAGCCAGGTCATTACAGTATATACAGTATCTCTACCATCTAGCCAGGTCATTACAGTATATACAGTATCTCTACCATCTAGCCAGGCCATTACAGTATATACAGTATCTCTACCATCTAGCCAGGCCATTACAGTATATACAGTATCTCTACCATCTAGCCAGGTCATTACAGTATATACAGTATCTCTACCATCTAGCCAGGTCATTACAGTATATACAGTATCTCTACCATCTAGCCAGGTCATTACAGTATATACAGTATCTCTACCATCTAGCCAGGCCATTACAGTATATACAGTATCTCTACCATCTAGCCAGGCCATTACAGTATATACAGTATCTCTACCATCTAGCCAGGTCATTACAGTATATACAGTATCTCTACCATCTAGCCAGGCCATTACAGTATATACAGTATCTCTACCATCTAGCCAGGCCATTACAGTATATACAGTATCTCTACCATCTAGCCAGGCCATTACAGTATATACAGTATCTCTACCATCTAGCCAGGCCATTACAGTATATACAGTATCTCTACCATCTAGCCAGGTCATTACAGTATATACAGTATCTCTACCATCTAGCCAGGCCATTACAGTATATACAGTATCTCTACCATCTAGCCAGGCCATTACAGTATATACAGTATCTCTACCATCTAGCCAGGCCATTACAGTATATACAGTATCTCTACCATCTAGCCAGGCCATTACAGTATATACAGTATCTCTACCATCTAGCCAGGCCATTACAGTATATACAGTATCTCTACCATCTAGCCAGGTCATTACAGTATATACAGTATCTCTACCATCTAGCCAGGCCATTACAGTATATACAGTATCTCTACCATCTAGCCAGGTCATTACAGTATATACAGTATCTCTACCATCTAGCCAGGCCATTACAGTATATACAGTATCTCTACCATATACAGACACCAACTAGTATCCCTTTTATGATCTAGCCAGGTCATTACAGTATATACAGTATCTCTACCATATACAGACACCAACTAGTATCCCCTTTATGATCTAGCCAGGCCATTACAGTATATACAGTATCTCTACCATCTAGCCAGGTCATTACAGTATATACAGTATCTCTACCATCTAGCCAGGCCATTACAGTATATACAGTATCTCTACCATCTAGCCAGGTCATTACAGTATATACAGTATCTCTACCATCTAGCCAGGCCATTACAGTATATACAGTATCTCTACCATCTAGCCAGGCCATTACAGTATATACAGTATCTCTACCATCTAGCCAGGCCATTACAGTATATACAGTATCTCTACCATCTAGCCAGGCCATTACAGTATATACAGTATCTCTACCATCTAGCCAGGCCATTACAGTATATACAGTATCTCTACCATCTAGCCAGGTCATTACAGTATATACAGTATCTCTACCATCTAGCCAGGTCATTACAGTATATACAGTATCTCTACCATCTAGCCAGGCCATTACAGTATATACAGTATCTCTACCATCTAGCCAGGTCATTACAGTATATACAGTATCTCTACCATCTAGCCAGGCCATTACAGTATATACAGTATCTCTACCATCTAGCCAGGCCATTACAGTATATACAGTATCTCTACCATCTAGCCAGGCCATTACAGTATATACAGTATCTCTACCATCTAGCCAGGTCATTACAGTATATACAGTATCTCTACCATCTAGCCAGGCCATTACAGTATATACAGTATCTCTACCATCTAGCCAGGCCATTACAGTATATACAGTATCTCTACCATCTAGCCAGGTCATTACAGTATATACAGTATCTCTACCATCTAGCCAGGTCATTACAGTATATACAGTATATCTACCATCTAGCCAGGCCATTACAGTATATACAGTATCTCTACCATCTAGCCAGGCCATTACAGTATATACAGTATCTCTACCATCTAGCCAGGCCATTACAGTATATACAGTATCTCTACCATCTAGCCAGGTCATTACAGTATATACAGTATCTCTACCATATACAGACACCAACTAGTATCCCCTTTATGATCTAGCCAGGTCATTACAGTATATACAGTATCTCTACCATATACAGACACCAACTAGTATCCCCTTTATGATCTAGCCAGGTCATTACAGTATATACAGTATCTCTACCATATACAGACACCAACTAGTATCCCCTTTATGATCTAGCCAGGTCATTACAGTATATACAGTATCTCTACCATATACAGACACCAACTAGTATCCCCTTTATGATCTAGCCAAGTCATTACAGTATATACAGTATCTCTACCATATACAGACACCAACTAGTATCCCCTTTATTATCTAGCCAGGCCATTACAGTATATATAGTATCTCTACCATATACAGACACCAACTAGTATCCCCTTTATGATCTAGCCAGGTCATTACAGTATATACAGTATCTCTACCATATACAGACACCAACTAGTATCCCCTTTATGATCTAGCCAGGTCATTACAGTATATACAGTATCTCTACCTTATACAGACACCAACTAGTATCCCCTTTATGATCTAGCCAGGTCATTACAGTATATACAGTATCTCTACCATCTGCCAGACACCAACTAGTATCCCCTTTATGATCTAGCCAGGTCATTACAGTATATACAGTATCTCTACCATCTGCCAGACACCAACTAGTATCCCCTTTATGATCTAGCCAGGTCATTACAGTATATACAGTATCTCTACCATATACAGACACCAACTAGTATCCCCTTTATGATCTATCCAGGTCATTACAGTATATACAGTATCTCTACCATCTGCCAGACACCAACTAGTATCACCTTTATGATCTAGCCAGGTCATTACAGTATATACAGTATCTCTACCATATACAGACAGCAACTAGTATCCCCTTTATGATCTAGCCAGGTCATTACAGTATATACAGTATCTCTACCATATACAGACACCAACTAGTATACCCTTTATGATCTAGCCAGGTCATTACAGTATATACAGTATCTCTACCATATACAGACAGCAACTAGTATCCCCTTTATGATCTAGCCAGGTCATTACAGTATATACAGTATCTCTACCATATACAGACACCAACTAGTATCCCCTTTATGATCTAGCCAGGTCATTACAGTATATACAGTATCTCTACCATATACAGACACCAACTAGTATTCCCTTTATGTTCTAGCCAGGTCATTACAGTATATACAGTATCTCTACCATCTAGCCAGGCCATTACAGTATATACAGTATCTCTACCATCTGCCAGACACCAACTAGTATCCCCTTTATGATCTAGCCAGGTCATTACACTATATACAGTATCTCTACCATCTGCCAGACACCAACTAGTATCCCCTTTATGATCTAGCCAGGTCATTACAGTATATACAGTATCTCTACCATATACAGACACCAACTAGTATCCCCTTTATGATCTAGCCAGGTCATTACAGTATATACAGTATCTCTACCATCTAGCCAGGTCATTACAGTATCTCTACCATCTAGCCAGGTCATTACAGTATATACAGTATCTCTACCATATACAGACACCAACTAGTATCCCCTTTATGATCTAGCCAGGTCATTACAGTATCTCTACCATATACAGACACCAACTAGTATCCCCTTTATGATCTAGCCAGGTCATTACAGTATATACAGTATCTCTACCATCTGCCACACACCAACTAGTATCCCCTTTATGATCTAGCCAGGTCATTACAGTATATACAGTATCTCTACCATCTGCCAGACACCAACTAGTATCCCCTTTATGATCTAGCCAGGTCATTACAGTATATACAGTATCTCTACCATATACAGACACCAACTAGTATCCCCTTTATGATCTAGCCAGGTCATTACAGTATATACAGTATCTCTACCATCTAGCCAGGTCATTACAGTATATACAGTATCTCTACCATATACAGACACCAACTAGTATCCCCTTTATGATCTAGCCAGGTCATTACAGTATCTCTACCATATACAGACACCAACTAGTATCCCCTTTATGATCTAGCCAGGTCATTACAGTATATACAGTATCTCTACCATCTGCCAGACACCAACTAGTATCCCCTTTATGATCAAGCCAGTTCATTACAGTATATACAGTATCTCTACCATCTGCCAGACACCAACTAGTATCCCCTTTATGATCTAGCCAGGTCATTACAGTATATACAGTATCTCTACCATATACACACACCAACTAGTATCCCCTTTATGATCTAGCCAGGTCATTACAGTATATACAGTATCTCTACCATATACAGACACCAACTAGTATCCCCTTTATGATCTAGCCAGGTCATTACAGTATATACAGTATCTCTACCATCTGCCAGACACCAACTAGTATCCCCTTTATGATCTAGCCAGGTCATTACAGTATATACAGTATCTCTACCATATACAGACACCAACTAGTATCCCCTTTATGATCTAGCCAGGCCATTACAGTATATACAGTATCTCTACCATATACAGACACCAACTACTATCCCCTTTATGATCTAGCCAGGTCATTACAGTATATACAGTATCTCTACCATATACAGACACCAACTAGTATCCCCTTTATGATCTAGCCAGGTCATTACAGTATATACAGTATCTCTACCATCTGCCAGACACCAACTAGTATCCCCTTTATGATCTAGCCAGGCCATTACAGTATATACAGTATCTCTACCATATACAGACACCAACTAGTATCCCCTTTATGATCTAGCTAGGTCATTACAGTATATACAGTATCTCTACCATCTGCCAGACACCAACTAGTATCCCCTTTATGATCTAGCTTGGCCATTACAGTATATACAGTATCTCTACCATATACAGACACCAACTAGTATCCCCTTTATGATCTAGCCAGGTCATTACAGTATATACAGTATCTCTACCATCTGCCAGACACCAACTAGTATCCCCTTTATGATCTAACCAGGTCATTACAGTATATACAGTATCTCTACCATATACAGACACCAACTACTATCCCCTTTATGATCTAGCCAAGTCATTACAGTATATACAGTATCTCTACCATATACAGACACCAACTAGTATCCCCTTTATGATCTAGCCAGGTCATTACAGTATATACAGTATCTCTACCATATACAGACACCAACTAGTATCCCCTTTATGATCTAGCCAGGCCATTACAGTATATACAGTATCTCTACCATATACAGACACCAACTAGTATCCCCTTTATTATCTAGCCAGGTCATTACAGTATATACAGTATCTCTACCATATACAGACACCAACTAGTATCCCCTTTATGATCTAGCCAGGTCATTACAGTATATACAGTATCTCTACCATATACAGACACCAACTAGTATCCCCTTTATGATCTAGCCAGGTCATTACAGTATATACAGTATCTCTACCATATACAGACACCAACTAGTATCCCCTTTATGATCTAGCCAGGCCATTACAGTATATACAGTATCTCTACCATATACAGACACCAACTAGTATCCCCTTTATGATCTAGCCAGGCCATTACAGTATATACAGTATCTCTACCATATACAGACATTTACAGACAACAACTAGTATCCCCTTTATGATCTAGCCAGGTCATTACAGTATCTCTACCATATACAGACACCAACTAGTATCCCCTTTATGATCTAGCCAGGCCATTACAGTATATACAGTATCTCTACCATATACAGACATTTACAGACAACAACTAGTATCCCCTTTATGATCTAGCCAGGTCATTACAGTATCTCTACCATATACAGACACCAATTAGTATCCCCTTTATGATCTAGCCAGGTCATTACAGTATATACAGTATCTCTACCATATACAGACACCAACTAGTATCCCCTTTATGATCTAGCCAGGTCATTACAGTATATACAGTATCTCTACCATATACAGACACCAACTAGTATCCCCTTTATGATCTAGCCAGGTCATTACAGTATATACAGTATCTCTACCATATACAGACACCAACTAGTATCCCCTTTATGATCTATCCAGGTCATTACAGTATATACAGTATCTCTACCATATACAGACACCAACTAGTATCCCCTTTATGATCTAGCCAGGTCATTACAGTATATACAGTATCTCTACCATATACAGACACCAACTAGTATCCCCTTTATGATCTAGCCAGGTCATTACAGTATATACAGTATCTCTACCATATACAGACACCAACTAGTATCCCCTTTATGATCTAGCCAGGTCATTACAGTATATACAGTATCTCTACCATATACAGACACCAACTAGTATCCCCTTTATGATCTAGCCAGGTCATTACAGTATATACAGTATCTCTACCATATACAGACACCAACTAGTATCCCATTTATGATCTAGCCAGGCCATTACAGTATATACAGTATCTCTACCATATACAGACACCAACTAGTATCCCCTTTATGATCTAGCCAGGTCATTACAGTATATACAGTATCTCTACCATATACAGACACCAACTAGTATCCCCTTTATGATCTAGCCAGGTCATTACAGTATATACAGTATCTCTACCATCTAGCCAGGTCATTACAGTATATACAGTATCTCTACCATATACAGACAGCCTTCCATCTGACAGACACCAACTACTATCCCCTTCTATTATGTTACATTCATATTAGATGGCAAGACTCTGTAAAATGAGGTACTTGCTGCTGGACTGTTGCAGTGTTCTACAATGTGCTCGACATGGCTGCTATCAACACGTGTTGTACAAGCAATGCCTTGTCAAGACAGTCAGCAGGAGAGATTTCATGATGGATCTGGCATGTGAGCTTTGTGAGAACCACATGAACGCAGAGAAAGAAGCTACAGTCACCAAGCAGGAAGCAGGTCCTGCTCTCCCTTTTCCCCCCAGGCACCACATCTCCCTCGGGGGAGAAAGAAGCTACAGTCACCAAGCAGGAAGCAGGTCCTGTTCTCTCTCTTCCCCCAGGCACCACATCTCCCTCGGGGGAGAAAGAAGCTACAGTCACCAAGCAGGAAGCAGGTCCTGCTCTCCCTTTTCCCCCAGGCACCACATCTCCCTCGGGGGAGAAAGAAGCTACAGTCACCAAGCAGGAAGCAGGTCCTGTTCTCCCTTTTCCCCCAGGCACCACATCTCCCTCGGGGGAGAAAGAAGCTACAGTCACCAAGCAGGAAGCAGGTCCTGCTCTCCCTTTTCCCCCAGGCACCACATCTCCCTCGGGGGAGAAAGAAGCTACAGTCACCAAGCAGGAAGCAGGTCCTGTTCTCTCTCTTCCCCCAGGCACCACATCTCCCTCGGGGGAGAAAGAAGCTACAGTCACCAAGCAGGAAGCAGGTCCTGCTCTCCCTTTTCCCCCAGGCACCACATCTCCCTCGGGGGAGAAAGAAGCTACAGTCACCAAGCAGGCAGCAGGTCCTGCTCTCTCTCTTCCCCCAGGCACCACATCTCCCTCGGGGGAGAAAAGAAGACACAATGTCAAGTCGGCAGGTGCCCACCGAACAAGGCCAATGAAAACCGATTAGATTTGTTTGTGGACGCGAAGCATAAAGAGAAGATGGGATTGATTCACGTGTAAAGGCGCGGTACAGTGTCTGATACAATCAACAAATTATTGTTTTAATATCTTGTCATCAATATATTTCCACAAATATTTATTTATGAAATTCATCTTTTACAATTGTTCCCTGGTGCTTTTGATTAGGAATACAGCAAATCGTTTCACCAGCGGACCTGGCTGGTTTTATTATTATTATAGATTTTTTTGTTTCTAATTTGTCAAAAGAAACTGTAAATTGACTTTATTAATTACTATAACTCCATTACTAATCGAATCTACAAATACAGTTGATCAAATGGATTACACTGTAGTGTTTTATTGTCAGGGAAATAGGCTGTAGGACAATTTTATTTTCTACTTTGTAGAATTAACAATTGTTATTTTATTTATATATTTCCACTCATATTTCTTCATGTAATTTATCCTTTACAATAGTTTATACACTATGTATCAAGTGTTTATTTAACAAACCATGTTTTCACACCTTGCACCTTGCTGGTTGATATGCATCTGATGCTTATGCTAATGTGGACGCCTGGCAACTTTCTCTAGCGGGGACGTATATGCTGATAGACCAGGTGGTTCTAGTGTTAATTAATGACTGGTAGATGGGTGTTCTGATAGGCTGATAGACCAGGTGGTTCTAGTGTTAAGGACTGGTAGATGGGTGTTCTGATGGGCTGATAGACCAGGTGGTTCTAGTGTTAAGGACTGGTAGATGGGTGTTCTGATAGGCTGATAGACCAGTTGGTTCTAGTGTTAAGGACTGGTAGATGGGTGTTCTGATAGGCTGAAAGACCAGGTGGTTCTAGTGTTAATTAATGACTGGTAGATGGGTGTTCTGATAGGCTGATAGACCAGGTGGTTCTAGTGTTAATTAATGACTGGTAGATGGGTGTTCTGATAGGCTGATAGACCAGGTGGTTCTAGTGTTAAGGACTGGTAGATGGGTGTTTTGATAGGCTGATAGACCAGGTGGATCTAGTGTTAAGGACTGGTAGATGGGTGTTTTGATAGGCTGATAGACCAGGTGGTTCTAGTGTTAAGGACTGGTAGATGGGTGTTCTGATAGGCTGATAGACCAGGTGGTTCTAGTGTTAAGGACTGGTAGATGGGTGTTCTGATAGGCTGAAAGACCAGGTGGTTCTAGTGTTAAGGACTGGTAGATGGGTGTTCTGATAGGCTGATAGACCAGGTGGTTCTAGTGATAAGGACTGGTAGATGGGTGTTCTGATAGGCTGATAGACCAGGTGGTTCTAGTGTTAATTAATGACTGGTAGATGGGTGTTCTGATAGGCTGAAAGACCAGGTGGTTCTAGTGTTAATAAGGACTGGTAGTTGGTGTTCTGATAGGCTGATAGACCAGGTGGTTCTAGTGTTAATGACTGGTAGACGGGTGTTCTGATAGGCTGATAGACCAAGTGGTTCTAGTGTTAATGACTGGTAGATGGGTGTTCTGATAGGCTGATAGACCAGGTGGTTCTAGTGTTAAGGACTGGTAGATGGGTGTTCTGATAGGCTGATAGACCAGGTGGTTCTAGTGTTAAGGACTGGTAGATGGGTGTTCTGATAGGCTGAAAGACCAGGTGGTTCTAGTGTTAAGGACTGGTAGATGGGTGTTCTGATAGGCTGATAGTCCAGGTGGTTCTAGTGTTAAGGACTGGTAGATGGGTGTTGACCATTCACTCATGCTGACCGGCTCCAGTACTTTGTTCTTGACTAAAGCCTCCAAGTCAGCCTAGACTTTTGGTCTGATAGCAGAAGCTACAGGTCCTGCTTTCAGAACCTTTGGTTTGCTGTCTGGCTTAATGCCAAGCTTCCCTGTGATGTCGTTCATACAACCCTGCTGTCCATTAAATCCATCTGTTTCTTTAAGATGGCAGGTAGGTCTGTGTTTCCACGTGTCATTGTCTGCACTGATGGCCAGTCCAGTGTGATTTTCTCCAACTATGAACATCCCAGTAGTGACGCATAGTCTCCTTTCAGGAGGTAGAGTGGCAGCTTTTCAGTTGGTCTGTTTACCTGAACTGTGACATCAGTGATGCCTCTCACAGAGACAGATTCACCTGTGTAAGTCTTTAACACGAGGTGCGCTGGTTGAAGTGGAAGGTGTTTCAGTGTGATTTCCTGGTCTGATGAGTCACTCACCTCAGTGTTCTCTTACTCAACAGTGTGAACATGTTTCTTGTTTCCCGTTTTGCATTTTCTGTTCTCTTTTTGTTTCTAGAGGATTTGTCAAGTGTGTATTTTTTTACCACAGGCTGGACAATCCATGTCCTTACACCAGCATGTAGAATCCTGACATCCCTTTATACCACAGGCTGGGCAATCCATGTCCTTACACCAGCATGTAGAATCCTGACATCCCTTTATACCACAGGCTGGACAATCCATGTCCTTACACCAGCATGTAGAATCCTGACATCCCTTTATACCACAGGCTGGACAATCCATGTCCTTACACCAGCATGTAGAATCCTGACATCCCTTTATACCACAGGCTGGACAATCCATGTCCTTACACCAGCATGTAGAATCCTGACATCCCTTTATACCACAGGCTGGACAATCCATGTCCTTACACCAACATGTAGAATCCTGACATCCCTTTATACCACAGGCTGGACAATCCATGTCCTTACACCAGCATGTAGAATCCTGACATCCCTTTATACCACAGGCTGGACAATCCATGTCCTTACACCAGCATGTAGAAGAAGCCTGATGTCCCACCTTGCCACAGTGGAAGCATGTGACTTGATTTTCCCGTCTCTGATTTTCAGTTGAAACTCTGCGCACTTTTCCTTTTTTTGTGATCAACTTTTTTATTTATTATAAAGGAACACAGACAAGAACAAAAAGCAGCAGGAATGGTTATACAGCTAGAGACACAATACTGTTAAAATATAAATATCAGTATATTATGTAAACCAGGTATTGCAGGTAAATACAATTATAATTAACCACATATAAAATCACTCACCTGAGCTGCATCAACCCCTCCTGGGACCAACCCACCCTCCATCCCCTCCTGGGACCACCCCAACCCACCCTCCATCCCCTCCTGGGACCACCCCAACCCACCCTCCATCCTCTCCTGGGACCACCCCAACCCACCCTCCATCCTCTCCTGGGACCACCCCAACCCACCCTCCATCCCCTCCTGGGACCACCCCAACCCACCCTCCATCCTCTCCTGGGACCACCCCAACCCACCCTCCAACCCCTCCTGGTACCACCCCAACCCACCCTCCAACCCCTCCTGGGACCACCCCAACCCACCCTCCAACCCCTCCTGGGACCACCCCAACCCACCCTCCATCCCCTCCTGGGACCACCCCAACCCACCCTCCATCCCCTCCTGGGACCACCCCAACCCACCCTCCAACCCCTCCTGGGACCACCCCAACCCACCCTCCATCCCCTCCTGGGACCACCCCACCCCACCCTCCATCCCCTCCTGGGACCACCCCAACCCACCCTCCTACACCTCCTGGGACCACCCCAACCCACCCTCCAACACCTCCTGGGACAGATTTTGACTCATATTGAGTGATAAGACTGAGCTATTTAAAAACACTTTTTCAACATTTCAAGATAGCAGTTAGTTCAGTTTGATCTTATTAAAGACAGCTGTATCATTTTTTTATTCATTTTGACATATTGTTTGGGACCACTTTTTTTGCTCTGTTTGAAGGCTGTCAGCTTCTTCTCAGGAAGAGAATCCCTTAGCCTTTCGACTAATTTTGGGTTAGTTCGACTAATTTTGGGTTAGTTCTCTCAAGAAGAACTAACCCATCTCAACATGACAGAAAGTAAGACAGGGAAACCCATCTCAACATGACAGAAAGTAAGACAGGAGAACCTATTTCAACATGACAGAGAGTAAGTCAGGAGTCCCTGACCTTATCTTCTCTCAAGAAGATGTCTGGTAGGCCCATTTAAATACCTTTTTTGGACATTTCAAGAGCCGTCCGCCAGTCCGGAGCCGCCAGAGCCGCCCGCCAGTCCAGAGCCGCCCGCCAGTCCGGAGCTGCCCGCCAGTCCAGAGCCGCCCGCCAGTCCAGAGCCGCCAGAGCCGCCCGCCAGTCCAGAGCCACCTAAGTGGGCGAAGCCTAGGGTGGAGCGGAGTCCACGTCCCGAACCTAAGCCACCTCCAGTATAGGTGGGTTGGGGAGGGGGGGTGTAGCACTAGTGCCGTCGTTGACGGCAGCCACCCTCCCTTCCCTCCCTTTTTGTTTAGGGGGTATTTGGGTTTTGTTTTTGTTCTTGTTTTGGGGGGGATTTTGGTTTTTCTTTTTAGGTGCATTCTGGGGTCTGCACCTTTAGGGGGGGTACTGTCACGTCCTGACCAGCAGAGGGAGTAATTGTATTATATTTGGTCAGGACGTGGCAGAGGGGTATTTGTTTCATATGGTTCGGGTTGTGTGTGTTATTTAAGGGGTGTTTGATTTATGTAGTCTGGGGTTTAACCTCTTGGGGCTAGGTGGGACGCTAGCGTGCCACCCGTGGTGCACTCCATCAACAGCAGGTGCATTTCAAGAGCGGCAAATTTGAATCCAAATAAATGTCAAAATTCAAAATTTTCAAAAATACAACTATTTTACACCATTTGAAAGATAAACATCTCCTTAATCTAACCACGTTTTACGATTTCAAAAAGGTTTTACGGCGAAAGCTTAAATTTAGAGTATGTTAGGACAGTACATTTACAAGAGTTGTGTGTAATGTTTTGTCAAGTCAAAGACAGGGTCACCAAAACCATAAAACCAGCTAAAATGATGCACTAACCTTTTACAATCTCCATCAGATGACACTCCTAGGACATTATGTTAGACAATGCATGCATTTTTAGTTCTATCAAGTTCATATTTATATCCAAAAACAGCGTTTTACTATGGCATTGATGTTGAGGAAATCGTTTCCCTCCAATAACCGGCAGTCAAGTCAGCGTCACAAATTAAATAATTAAAATTAGAAAACATTGGTAAAATATTATATTGTCATTTAAAGAATTATAGATTTACATCTCTTGAACTCAATCAACTTGCCAGATTTAAAAATAACCTTACTGGGAAATCACACTTTGCAATAATCTGAGCACTGCGCCCAGAAAAATACGCGTTGCGATACAGACTAGACGTCATGTTGGGGAGATCTAAAATCGAAAATACTATGTAAATAATCCATTACCTTTGATTCTCTTCATCAGATGTCACTTCCAGGTATCACAGGTCCATAACGAATGTAGTTTTGTTCAAAAAAGCTCATCATTTATGTCCAAAAATCTCCGTCTCGTTAGCACATGATGTAAGCCAGCCGGACTTCTCGTCATGAACGAGGGGAAAAAATATATTTCCGTTCGTTCAAACATGTCAAACGTTGTATAGCATAAATCATTAGGGCCTTTTTTAACCAGAACATGAATAATATTCAAGGTGGACGAATGCATACTCTTTTATAACGTATTGGAACGAGGGTACCCAACATGAACTCGCGCGCCAGGTGTCTAATGGGACATCATCGTTCCATGGCTCTTGTTCGGTCAGATCTCCCTCCAGAAGACTCAAAACACTTTGTAAAGGCTGGTGACATCTAGTGGAAGCAATAGGAAGTGCCAAAATATTCCTAAGCCCCTGTGTTTTTCAATGGGATAGGTTTAAAGTCAATACAACACATCAGGTATCCACTTCCTGTCAGAAAATGTCTCAGGGTTTTGCCTGCCAAATGAGTTCTGTTATACTCACAGACACCATTCAAACAGTTTTAGAAACTTTAGAGTGTTTTCTATCCATATATAATAAGTATATGCATATTCTAGTTACTGGGTAGGATTAGTAACCAGATTAAATCGGGTACATTTTTTTTATCCAGACGTGCAAATGCTGCCCCCTAGACCCAACAGGTTAATTTGTGACGCTGACTTGACTGCCGGTTATTGGAGGGAAACGATTTCCTCAACATCAATGCCATAGTAAAACGCTGTTTTTGGATATAAATATGAACTTGATAGAACTAAAAATGCATGCATTGTCTAACATAATGTCCTAGGAGTGTCATCTGATGGCAGATTGTAAAAGGTTAGTGCATCATTTTAGCTGGTTTATGGTTTTGGTGACCCTGTCTTTGACTTGACAAAACATTACACACAACTCTTGTAAATGTACTGTCCTAACATACTCTAAATTTAAGCTTTCGCCGTAAAACCGTTTTGAAATCGTAAAACGTGGTTAGATTAAGGAGATGTTTATCCTTCAAAGGGTGTAAAATAGTTGTATGTTTGAAAAATTTGAATTTTGACATTTATTTGGATTCAAATTTGCCGCTCTTGAAATGCACCTGCTGTTGATGGAGTGCACCACGGGTGGCACGCTAGCGTCCCACCTAGCCCATAGAGGTTAATAGCCTGCAGAGACTGTTGCTGTTGTCACCTTTATTGTTTTGTCAAGTGGATGCTTTACTCCTTTTTTGAAATTAAATATGAGTATTCACATACCTGCTGCGCCTTGGTCCTTCTCTCCATGCACGAAGGCTGTTGTTACAGAACCACCCACCTCAAAAGGACCAAGCAGCGGAAGAGGAAGGAGCCAGCGGCAGGAGGAACGTGAAGGAATGGACCTGGCAGGACGAAAGACAATTCTGGGAGGACAAGTTAAGGGAGCTAAGGGAACCCGAGAGGCAGCCCCAACATTTTTTTTGGGGGGGGGCACACGGGTAGTTTGGCCAGGCCAGGGAAGAGCCGTAAGCCAGCTACCCGTGACTACAGGGAGGTGCGTATGAGGTGGAGGGCGCCATGTTACGCTGAGGTACGCACCGTCTCGCCTATACGGACGCACAGCCCAGTCCGCCCGGTACCAGCGCCCCGCAGGTGCCAGGGCAAGGTGAGCATCGAGCCGGAAGGGGTGAAGCCAACCCTGCACTCAAGACCGCCAGTGCGCCCTTTCGGTCCGGTGTTTCCCGCTAGACGCACTAGCATGGAGGTGCGTGTCTCCAGGCTGGCACGTCCAGTACCAGCCCCACGCATCAGGAGTCTAGTGCGTCAGCCCAGCCTCGCCAGGCGAAGAGTCGCCAGAGCTGCCCGCCAGTCAACAGTCACCAGAGCTGCCCGCCAGTCAACAGTCGCCAGAGCTGCCCGCCAGTCAACAGTCACCAGAGCTGCCCGCCAGTCAAGTACGTCGCCAGAGCTGCCCGCCAGTCGTACGTCGCCAGAGCTGCCCGCCAGTCGTACGTCACCAGAGCTGCCCGCCAGTCGTACGTCGCCAGAGCTGCCCGCCAGTCGTACGTCGCCAGAGCTGCCCGCCAGTCGTACGTCGCCAGAGCTGCCCGCCAGTCGTACGTCACCAGAGCTGCCCGCCAGTCAGGAGTCACCAGAGCCGCCCGCTAGTCAGGAGCCGCCAGAGCCGCCCGCTAGTCAGAAGCTGCCAGAGTGGCCCGACTGCCCGGAACTGCCAGAGTGGCCCGACTGCCCGGTTCTGCCAGGGTGGCCAGACTGCCCGGTTCTGCTAGAGTGGCCAGACTGCCCGGTTCTGCCAGAGTGGCCAGACTGCCCGGTTCTGCCAGAGTGGCCAGACTGCCCGGAACTGCCAGAGTGGCCAGACTGCCCGGTTCTGCCAGACTGCCCGGTTCTGCCAGAGTGGCCCGACTGCCCGGTTCTGCCAGAGTGGCCCGACTGCCCGGTTCTGCCAGAGTGGCCCGACTGCCCGGTTCTGCCAGAGTGGCCCGACTGCCCGGTTCTGCCAGGGTGCCCTGCCTGCCCTCCGGCCCAGCCCGAGTGGCCCTCCTGTCCTCCGGCCCAGCCCGACTGGCCCTCCTGCCCAGCCCGAGTGGCCCGAGTGGCCCCCGGCCCAGCCCGAGTGGCCCTCCTGTCCTCCGGCCCAGCCCGAGTGGCCCTCCTGTCCTCCGGCCCAGCCCGAGTGGTCCTCCTGTCTCCGGCCCAGCCCGAGTGGCCCGCATGTCTTCCGACCCAGCCCGAGTGGTCGGTCTGCCAGGGTCAGCCCGAGTGGCCCGTCTGCCCGGTGCAGCTATCGGCGCCACCAAAGTGGGCGACGCCGAAGGTGGAGCGAGGTCCACGTCCTGCACCTGAGCCACCTCCAGGATAGGTGGGTTGGGGAGGGAGGGTGTAGCACAGTGCCGTCGGTGACAGCAGCCACCCCCCTTCCCTCCCTTATTGTTTAGGGGTTATTGTTTATGGGTTTTTTGTTGGTGTTTTCTGTTGGTAGGTGCATTCCGGGGTCTGCACCTTTAGGGGGGGGGGGGTACTGTCACGTCCTGACCAGCAGATGGAGCTATTGTTTTAGTTTTGGGGTCAGGACGTGGCAGTTTTGTGTATGGGAATGTTTGTATTGTTGATTGGGACTTCCAATTGAAGGCAGGTGTGTTGAGTTGCCGTTGATTGGAAGTCCTATATAGGTGTGTGTGTTTTTCTTTGGGGTTGTGGGTGGTTGTTCTTGCACTGCGTTTTTGTATGCCTGTAAGACTGTCCCTGTTGTGTTTATTGTTTTTTCAGTGGATGCTTTACTCCTTTTTTTAAAATTAAAATATGAGCATCCATATTCCCGCTGCGCCTTGGTCCTCCTTTCAACAGCACGATGGATTTTGTGACAGTTGGTTTTCTATGGTTTATCTAGTTGTTCTGTTTCTTTGTTAGTCTGTGTGGCTCCCGATCAGGAACAGCTGTATGTCGTTGTTCCTGATTGGGAGTCATATATTAGGAGTGTGTTTTCACCTGGGGTTTGTGGGTTGTTGATTTTGCACTGCTGTATGTAAGTCCAAAAAATGACAAACCGACAGACAGGCTTTCTTGTTTTCCGTGTTCATTTTATTCTAATTAAATAGAAGAATGAGCATTCCCATCTGCGTTTTGTCATCCATTCACCACGACAGCCATTACAACATGAGACAGGGAGAAGCAATGTAAAATCAATAATTAAATTGTTACCACAATTAACATGCTTTTTCTTGTTTCAAGTATGTTTTATTATGAAAAGTACAATATATCCATGTATACTTGTACAACTATGGAGCGTATGTCCACATATAATTGTAAAATTTGTTTTTCCAACATAAAAGACAAGAAATGATCACATTGGTATTTTAACGGTGTTATTGTAAGAGTTTAAATGTTTAAACAGAGGATACATCTAAAACAGGATAAAACAAGTGCAGTATGTTGTGAGAATGTTACTTTAACGTCGACTCATAACGTCACACTATAACTTCATGGGAGTCTTGTGGAAAGACTGCATGTTGTTTTGGGTGGATTGAGTGACGTCTTCATCAACATTTTGCAGAATATTCCGGTAATATTTTCACCTCTTGTCGGCTGCAGACATTCATAAGGAGTTCCAGTAGTTTATTTGCCATTTGCAGGTATTAAAAGTAATACATACATTGTAATTCCTTGTTGGGTCTCTCTCACATACAGGACAGTACATACCAGCGGAGGCTGCTGAGGGCAGGACGGCTCATAATAATGTCTGGAACAGAGTGAATGAAATGGAACACATGGAAACCACGTGTTTGATACCATTCCACTTATTCCACTCCAGCCATTACAAGCCTGTCCTCCCTAAATAAGGTCCCACCAACCTCCTGTGGTACAAACACAAACAGTAAAATATATCATAAAAAATGCAAAGTGGTAAAAGATCAGAAAATATTACAAGCCTGTCATGTGTGTGTGTCCAGTGTGTGTGTGTCCAGTTATTATTTCAGGGACACTGAGGATTCATCATAAACCCAAAACCCTGGATAGAGGGGCTCAGTGAATGTGGAGGTGAATGTGATCAGGTGGGTCAGTGTGTCAGAGGAGGCTCTATAGAAGGACAGAGTGCCGGCTGACCAGTGCAGATACACTCCTACTCTGTGGGGGCTGGAGGAGGGGACGTCTATGGTAGTGGGATTATTATTATGACAAGCAGAGTAACTGTAGTCAGAGCAGAACAGACTCCAGGACTTGTCATTACATCCAAGACAACAGTCATCACCCCTTCCTCTCCTGTTGATTCCTTTATATGTCACTCCTATACCAGCCCCCCCACTCCACTCTACCTCCCAGTAACAGCGCCCAGTCAGACCCTCTCTACACAACACCTGTCTACAGTCCTCAAATCTCTCTGGGTGATCAGGATACGGCTGCTCCTCTGTCCTACATGTCACCTTTCTGTTCTCCTCAGACAGAGAGAGGAGTCTGTTTACTGTGTTTAGGTCCAGTGTGAGATCACAGACATCTGATGGATGAAACCAGACACAATATTAGAAA